>NC_037670.1:142231937-142260098 GCF_003255815.1 Theropithecus gelada
TTTTTTTTTTTTTTTTTTTGCATTTTTAGTAGAGACAGGGTTTCGCCATGTTGCCCAGGCTGGTCTCGAACTCCTGAGCTCAGGCAATTTGCCTGCCTCGGCCTCCCAAAGTGCTAGGATTACAGCCGTTAGCCACTGCACCTGGCCTGTCCCTAAATTTAATAAAAGACTATGTTCTAAGCAGAATGAAGTAAATTTATAAAAGGAGTTTTGGATTGAGAATCAGAACATCTGGGTAGGGAGTCCCAGTTCTACACGTTACTAGATGTGTGGTTTTTGCTAAACCATACCTCTCTGGGGTTTCTTTCTCTCTAAAATAGTGGGTTCTTTAGGGAGATGAGGGAAATCATTTATCAGAATTACCCAACAAACTTCTAAAACACTTGTGAGGCCACCCCACAACCCTCCCAGACTCTAATATTTTCTCAGATTGAGCCAGGAGGGTCTATGTAGCCTGTTTATATGTTCAAAAAGCTCCCTAGTGATTACAGTGAACAGTTCCACCCCCACAGCCTACCTGAGACTTGAAGATCACTGAACCTTATCGTTTCTATGGTTCCTTCCTTTTAAAATATTTTACGATTCTCTGATTTGAGCAGAATTAATATTTGGATGTTCTTCAAATTACCTGAAGTTTGCAGCCACCTACTTGGCCAGCACTGACAGGCCCCAGGCTCGACTCCTTGGCATCTTGCCATTTCCTTTCAGTTGATGGATTATAAATGACACTTGTAACTCTGTTGATTTGCCTAGAGATATTTCATTTCAGAGTGAATGCATAGATCAAATAAAGGATACACTATAGAAGCACATATGTAGTTGTCTATGCAATTCAGTTCACCACAGCATAACTGCTTAGAGACTGTTCAATGCTGCCTAGGTCTAGGGTGGCTGGCATTGATCTATCTGAAAAATCAATGAAGTCTGTGCAATTGAAAAGAGAGCACTTAATTAGCTTTACTGGTTCACAAAACTGGAAAGTAGGTCGGTGCCCAACATTCCAGTAATTGCTACTAGTGCTGTGGCAGGCTCAGTGGCAGATACTGAGGAGCAGGACAGCCACCTAGAGCCCTCAAGTCAGGAGGAATAAGGCCCTGAGTTTCCAATTTGAGCTAGCCCAGACTAGCCCGCTAGGTCCAGACTGGACCTCCCCTTTCAGCCTTCATCTAGGGCTATAGGAAATAATTTTCTGTCATAGTATATGGTTTATTTTAGTTTTAATATGTCAGAGATGTTTCCTTTAATTATTTTCCCATTACTTTTGCTATTTTTCAAAGACTTTTCTCCATTCCTCCCCTGAGAGTACTCGAGGACTCTGTGTTATTTAATTTCTAACATACTGCATTTCAGAAGACTTGTAGAATTAAATCTTGGCAGAAAAAGAGGGGCCTAATTAAGCAAGAGTGGGTCATGTTCTCATTTCCTGTCCTTAGTCAGGATGAAGGTCTTTTTAATTGTAGGGTTCAAGTTAAGGGACTAAAATTTTTATTCTAATAATTGTGAGCATCACCCTCTCATACACAGGTCAAAAGAGAGACCTGTGAAAGCCCCACTGAGGGAAGCCATTGATGATTTCAGAGGTAAGGAGATGGAAAGAGTAGACTGCCAAGTGGCCATAGGCCGGAGTGTGCAGCTATGGTTTAGCTATCCTGTGTCAGCCTTGTATATTGTTGTGGTCCTTGGTAGAGATCTCGACCTATGTATAATCAGGATGAGACCTTGTTGAAATCAAGAAGTAGGTGAAATCTTTCCCCTGACTTCACATTTCAGTTTCCCCTTTCATTGCCTTGATTCCCAGTATCTCTCCTGCCATTCTTTTCTCTTCCTCACAGAGAAGATGCCTGTCTCATTCTCAGGGATCTGTCTACCAGCCTAACCCTTCAAGGCCCCATTCTGAGATTTTATTTTTATTTTTATTTTTATTTTTTTTTTTGAGACGGAGTCTCGCTCTGTCGCCCAGGCTGGAGTGCAGTGGCGCGATCTCGGCTCACTGCAAGCTCCGCCTCCCGGGTTCCCGCCATTCTCCTGCCTCAGCCTCCCGAGTAGCTGGGACTACAGGCGCCCGCCACCTCGCCCGGCTAGTTTTTTGTATTTTTAGTAGAGACGGGGTTTCACCATGTTAGCCAGGATAGTCTCGATCTCCTGACCTCGTGATCCACCCGCCTCGGCCTCCCAAAGTGCTGGGATTACAGGCTTGAGCCACCGCGCCCGGCCCATTCTGAGATTTAAGTGCAATGGTGCTTGGACTTGGGCAACACTATGACATTGTGGCTTTCATTGAGAGATCACAAGAGAGAAGAACCTTAGAGTCCAGTGGTAGGGCGTTAGGAAATTTGGCAGCGGACAAGAGAGACATTTGAATTAGTAGCTTCCTGCTATTCTAGTAGCAACACATTTGTAAAGGATAAGGTCCCTGCACCATAAGGTCCTGACAACGATCCTTGGAGCATGGCATCACTGCTTCGTCATTCCGTACCTTTGCTAGAGAATATGAGGGGGAGAAGAGAATTTGTTAGTAGGGATCTTGTGATTGTGCATAGTGCTCTGACATACATTATATTCTTTCAGACTTGATGTTATTTGGGGGCTGGAAAGATCAGGCATTATTATGCTCACTATATTAAACCAGAAACTAAATCTGAGAGACCAAGCCATGTTCCTAATATCTAGGAATAGTTGAGCCCCACTAGAAATCAAGTGTCTTGGCCCAAAATCCATCTTGCATTAAGTCTGTGTGTGTGTGTGTGTGTGTGTGTTTGGTGGGGGGGGGTATTAATTCTATATATTCCATTTTTGTACAGAGTTCCATTTTGCCACATGTTCATTTAAGGCTGTGAAATAGAAGCCAAAACAAACACATACAACTCTTTATTCTTTTAGCCCAAGTCTTCTAGAAAACAGAGCCTGAGGCAAAAACTCACATGCTAATGCTTTAATAGGGGTGCAACCCCAGGAAATTAAGAGTAAAAGAAAGAAGGAGTGAGGCAGGGAAGGAAGGAAAGCTTAGTGGATTCTGTGATGCAGCATTCAGGCCTCACCTCGGGAATGATGGGATCACTCGCTCAGCTACAGGAACTGCTGCTGGGAGACAAGCTGTTAGCCCTTTTCAGGAATTGCTTTGGCTGAAGAGAGATGCCTCATGCTGGTAACATGCACTTCCCAGAGCAGCCTCAACCAATGACTTCTCGAAACAGCAGTATAAAGTCCTGGTCTCCTTGCCTGAATTCAAGACAACTTTTAAGGACTAGCTCCATGCCAGAGGTCCCATGTAGTCAGCTGAGGCCTTTGTTATGGCTCATCACAGCCCAACTTCTCCCCTTCCCTGCCTTTGCTTTCATTCCTTCTCAAGATAGCTTCTTAATAAACTTCCTGCACCTTAATCTGTCTCAGTCTGCTTCCCAAGGAACTCAACTTATAAAAATATACATTTATATTCAGTACCAGGATTGTGTTAACTCCTATGCCCTCATAATATAGTCCAGAGAGATCTGGATCATCTGAACATTCTCTAGAGCATTGTACTGGTTCAGTATACTGAGGACATCATTCCAATATGACCAGAAAAACGAAAAGTGGCAAATATTTTGGAGGCTTTGGCCTTACCAGATGGAAGATAATCCCTACACAGACTTCAAGGACCTATTACATCAGTAGTATTTTTAGGATCCAGGGGTCTAAAATACTGCCTTCATATAAAGGAGAAATTATTGTATCTTTCATCTCCCACTAAAAAGAAAGAATGGTTATGTTTGACAGACCTGCTCAGAGTCTGAGCCAGCATATCCTAAACCTGGGCATACTGCTCTGACCTGCATTCCAGGGGACCTGAGAGGCTGCCAGGGCTGAATGGGGCCCAGAGTAGGAATGGGCTCTTCAGATGATATAGGCAAGTGGCCTGCTATAAGGGTCATGCAAGTTAGCAGACCCTATGGTCTTAACAACATTAATTGTGGGAAAGGGGCCACGATTGATGATTCCTTTCATGACAAGACCCAATGGAAATGGCAATGCAGACTCCTAATGCCATGTCAGGTGCAGAGAACAGTTACACACTTATCCAGAAACAGTTCCTGTCATACTATGGGGTAGAGTTGGAACACCTGATCATGGAGCATTGTTATCCTATGGCTGGAATTGTCATTATGAGCTGAACCCTGTCAAACCTACTAAGGTTCAGGAAGGTCCCACAGCAATCTATCTTAAGACAGAAATGATACATCCTGAATTGAGCCCAAGCGAGACCAGAGTGTAAAAGCAAGCTATACAGCAGGTGGCCCAGAACCCCCATGTCACCCATCAATGTGTTCCAGTGCCTCTCCCCGAAGTTCACTCTTTTTTTTTTTTTTTTTTTGAGATGGTGTCTCGCACTGTCACCCAGGCTGGAGTGCAGTGGCGCAATCTCAGCTCACTGTGACCTCCACCTCTTGGGTTCAATAAATTCTCCTGCCTCAGCCTTCTGAGTAGCTGGGATTACAGGTGCCCGCCACCATGCCCAGCTAATTTTTTGTATTTTTAGTAGAGATGGGGTTTCACCATGGTGGTCAGGCTGGTCTTGAACTGCTGACCTCGTGATTCACCTGCCTCGGCCTCCCAAAGTGCTGAGATTACAGGCGTGAGCCACTGTGCCCAGCCCCTGAGTTCACTCTCACAGCTGCCGGGGGCATCTCATGCTCACCTGATAGAAGAGGTTCACAGATGGAATGGCTCAGCATGTAGGTGTAAGTCAGAAGCAGATGGTGGTTACTTTGTAGCCTGATTTGGGTGTGGTCAATGGGTCACAGTTTGGTGCAACAGATTATTAACTTTATGAGCAAAGAGAACTACCGCAAGGGCACAAAACACACAGGCAGTGGAAAATGTTTTGGCCAGCTGATAAGGGGTCTGGAAAGAGAAAGATTGTAAGATTGGAAACAAGGAGGCATGTGGATGAATATATGGGAGTGAGCACATTATGTGAAGACTTTTCTGTCACATGCAATATCTACTGGAAAGTACCCATCACTGAAGAGGCACTTCACAGCCAGGTAGCCAAAAACAACTCAGACAGTTGACACCAACTAGCCACTGTCATTGGCCATCTAACACTGGCAAAAGGAGCACAGGAGTGGAGTTGCCATGGTAGCAGGGCCTAACAACATGGGCCCAATAGCATCCACGTCTGCTTACCTTGGCTGATCTATTATTGCCATTGCCAAATGTGCCAGCAAAAGAGAACAACTCTATGTCTTTATTGTAACATCATCACTAAATAAGCCACTCGGTGACAACTCGACTACATTACGCCCCTTCAGTCTGGATGGGCTGGTGATTCATTTTGACAAGAGTAGACCTATTCCTGGTATAGGTTTCTTTTTCCTGCTCACAGGACCTATCCAAGATCTTACAAAGTGTTTGATCCACCAGCATGAGTTTCCAGAGAACCCTGAATCAGACCAAGGGACCTACTTTGCAGCAAAAAAGGTGTGAGGGTGAGGCCATATCACATACTTCACCACCTAGAAGGTGCCGACCTAGAAGAGCAATGGCTCACCCTGCTAAAGGCACAGCTGAGAGGATTATCCTGCTGAAGCACCAGCTCAGAGGATGGTCATACAGTGCACACTCTGAACCAGCAAGTAGGATATGAGATTGTGTTCTCAACAGGTAGAATGCATGGGCAAGGGCTGGGAGGGAGAAGCAGGAGTGGCTTGTTTACCATCGCTCCCCAGCACCCATTTGAGGAGTTTGTGCTTCCCATCCCCACAACTGTGAACTCCATGTGTCTAGAGGTCCTGGTTCCAAAGGAGGAACCCTTCTACCAGAGGACACATCAAGAGTCACACTGAACTCTAACTGATATTGCCACCTGGGCACTGTGAAGTAATCATCTTGTCAGGGTTAACTGAAACTGAAGCCTAACTAGGCTAATGCTTCACAATGAGGGCAGGAAGAAATATGTTTTGTTCTTACATGATTCACTTGAGTGTCTCTTTAGACAGCAACCATGGTCTGCAAAGGGCACAATGCTCAAGGAGCTCAGATTTCTAAAGGATGCAGGACTGAGTCATGCCACTGGGTGAGCCACTGAGACCAGCAGAGATGCTAGCTGAAGGTGAAGAAGATCTAGAATGGACAATGTGAAGGGAGATGATGAATATAAATTGAGTAGCAGCAGCAGTGGAGCTGTAGTTCACCCTATTAACTTTCTCTTTTTAAATTTCCTCCAGAAAAAGAAGTGCACTAGTGTCCTGAAGGAGTGATTCCCAGAATTTATACAAAGAATTAGATCTCAACTGTACCGGGGCACATTGATGTGCCCTCCACCTCCCTCTTCAGGAGTGATGCAGACTTATTCCCTTACCTGCTGGGATTATTATCAGAAAACAGCCCTGGATGTCACCTTTATTCAGCATTTGCCATTGTCAATGCCATGCTCCCTTCTTAGGATAGCCTACATCCAATGACGGGTTGATGAAGGAGTAAAAAGTATCCAGCCTCTGTGGTCCAACCTGGCATCATTCTGGAGGGCCACCAAAGCTGCAAAGATTCCTGTGGGTGTGGCTGACACGTCACTCGAGAGTGTATCACAACCCAGCTAATTTCTCTGCTCACACTGCTTCTTTCCTTAGAGGCTGAAGGTCTTACAGTGAAAGTAAGAGGATTATGAACTCGACTCAGGACAACTCTTTCCTAAAAGGAATTATTAATGTGTTTTAATGCCAGACACCTTCAAAAGGGTTTTCATCACATTTAAAATTATCGTGGGAAAATTTTTATACATTAACCTGGTGTCTTTAAGGTATTAAATCTTTTTTCTTTTGGAAACAGAATCTTGCTCTGTTGCCCAGGCTGGAGTGCAGAGTGCAGTGGCTCCATCTTAGCTCACTGCAACATCCACTGCCCGGGTTCAAGCAATTCTTGTGCCTCAGCCTCCTGAGTAGCTGGGATTACAGGCACAGGCCAACATGCCCAGCTAATTTTTTGTATTTTAGTAGAGACGGGGTTTCACCACGTTGCCCAGGCTGGTATCTAACTTCTGAGCTCAGGCAATCCACCTGCCTTGGCATCCCAAAGTGCTAGGGTATTAAATAGGGAAATGATACTAAAAGAATAAAGCATTGTTATATCCTCTGGAGAAGTTCAATCTGGAGGGGGCAAAGGATGCATAAGTAAGTTATTGTAACGTTACCATCACTCCCCAGTGGCTGGCACGGTAGGGCTGGAAGGATGGAAATATGTTTCCAAGGTCCAGGAGGAAGAAAAGGGCACTATGGGCAGTGGGAATAGCACAGGCCAAGCACAGAGGCAGAAACATGCAGCAGGTTATGTGGTGTGGCTGGAACGGGGAGTGCTGAAAGTCTGCAGATGAGCTTCAGGCTGGAGATGAAGAATAAATCAGTCAATCAAATAGGTCCACAGGGCCAGCCACAAGTGAAATTCAGTCCAGAGTAAAGCAGTGCTGTTTGGAACTAGCAATATCACCCACAATTATCTTACAGACTTGTAAATTAGCTAAAAGCTGACTAAGGTGCTTTGAATTGAGCCAAATATTTTTAGCGACCTTTTTCAATACACAAGCACATTGTTAACCAAGACTGGGAAGTAGGAAGTATGTGCAGTTTATGATTTTAACTGATACCTGAATAGCATCTGTGGTTACGGGCATGGACTCTGGAGCAGGCTGTATGGGGTCAAATCTTGGTCCCCAGATGTACTTACTGTGTGACTAAGGATACTTATTTAGCTTATTTGCACACCACTGCTAATCTCTAAAATGAGGATAACATAGGCCTATCTCAGGGTTGTTGTGAGAACTAAGTAAGTTACTATATGTGAAGTACTTAGAACTGTGCTTGATACATATTAAGCATGAGAGAAAAAGAGACGAGATGGGAGATGGAAGGAATGGAAATGCCAATGAGTTAGCAAGGAGAAAAATTATTCCCTGTGAGTGATCAGACAGTCATAACTAAAGATATCGTTTCATCCTTTTTCCAAGGAATACCTGAGCTATGACTATGCTAAGCAATAGTTCTTACATGATTTCCAAGGAATACCTGAGTTATGACTACGCTAAACAATTGTTCTTACATGATTCACTTGAGTGTCTCTTTAGACAAGAACCATGGTCTGCAAAGGGTACAATGCTCAAGGGGCTCAGATTTCTAAAAAATGCGGGACTGAGTCATGCCACTGGGTGAGCCACTGAGACCAGCACAGATGCTAGCTGAAGGTGAAGGAGATCTCGAATGGACAATGTGAAGGGAGATGATGAGTATAAATTGAGTAGCAGCAGCAGTGAAGCTGTAGTTCACCCTATTCACTTTCTCTTTTCACATTTCCTCTGGAACAAGAAGTGCACCAGTGCCCTGAAGGAGTAACTCCTAGAATTTATACAAAGAATTAGATCTGAACTGTACAATAACTAAATTGTACAATACTAAACAATAGTATCCAAGCTCCCCATGGGCAGTGCCACCGGCCAGTGTACACCAATTAATCTCAACACCAGAGGCAAACGGGTCAGAATGCTCACTGTGACTTGCTCCAACCCACTGAAGCAACTGTACTTCCTGTGTTTGAATTGGGTCATATTTCAGTGCATCTGTGCCCACTACCTATTTGTCTTTCTATTCTTGGATGTTTTAAAGGTTTGCCTTGAGGGGCAGATGGGGGAGACAATGCAGGCCTGTAGTGGGTTTTTGTTTTGTTGGATTTTGTTCTGTTTTTTAGAGTCCAAAGACCAGGAGCAGAATGCTCTCATTTTCCACAGAGAGATACTGAGGAAGGAGGACTTTGGCACCTCTGAGTCAGGCAGTGGTGAGGAGATTTAGAAATATGTCTCTCCTGAATGTTTTTGCTTGTATATATGTCAGCATTTTACTGACTCAAACATAAAATTGAACATTTATTTACTTGGAGCAAGCCATTGTTCTATAATATTTGATGTGTCTAACTCATTGAAAATGAAAGGGAAATGGAAACAGCATTTTAAAATGAAAATATGATTTCATTGTTCTTAGCCTCAGTATTCTTTAACTGCTTCGCCTCTGGAGTCAGTGTGAGGTTCTTAATCAGGATTTGATTCCAGAAGCAGCTAATTATTAACCTGGCCTTGTACAGGCCACTAAACCTCTTAATTAATAAGTAAAATGGTATCTACCTCCTAGGATTTTGTGAAGATTAATAAGTTAATTAGAGGACATAATGAATGTGAAATCCATAGAACATAATAGATATTCAGCAAATGTAAGTCTCCACCCATGCCTGTCCTGTCCTAAGAGATGGAGTTTTAATGAGGACATCACTTAATTTTAACACGAATACAATCACTTCTTTCATAATCATTTCCTCCTAAATCAAAAGCTGACACAGAACTCATTTTCTGTCTCTGGATCTGCTTCGTAATTTGTAAAATGAGGTAGCTAGATTATGTTTCCCTTCCAATGTCTTCAAAATCTGGGTTTCTATGGCTTCTTCCTAGTTTTCCATTGGCCTGGGAAAATCTATCCCAGTCATCAAATTCTCCTGTTTGCTGAGAGAAATAATAAGTTTAAATGCCTTGGGGTGAATAGAAATAAAATATCTCACATGCTTTCTGTATGAAAGCATCTTTTTCCATTTTTGTTAGCTGCAAAGTACTATACAAGTACACAATTTATTGTCATTCTTACTACTATTATTCTTACCACTCTCACTATTCTGTTTTCTCCGTCTCCCACAATTGGTTGGGAGATGTAAGTACTTCATGTTAGGATAAATAGATAACTAGGTCTATCTATAACTGTATATATAAACATATAATTGTTCAGAAAGAACAGTATATGCATAGGCACATTCCTACTCATTGTACTAATCATAGTTTAGTTTCCATTCCACCTCTTTTCAACCCTGTCTATTCAGTCACTTGCTGTTCTTTCTGACTGGAGTGACAGTATCAATCAATCATGCTATTCCTATGGTCAGAAATTCTGGCTGCTGTTGCCACCACCATTTAGGAGCCCCCTTGTGAATTCCTGCTTGACAAGAACTCTCTGTACCTATGTACTGGGCTGACTGAACAAGAGAAGGATCTGCCTTCCTTAGTGGCCACCTAGAGTGGTTAAATGATCTGACTTAGTAGTGTTGAGGTATTGTTGCCCAGTGGAGCAGATTTTGGCCAATGGGAGAGAAGTGTATCCTAGCAATTGATGTGCTCTATCTTCCTCTTCTCTCTTTATTTCCCATTGACTATTCTGAGTGTAGTCCTTTCTCACAATCTCCCTTATGTTCTATGATAGTTGAGCAAACAGGCATGTTTGGTGATTGCTGTCTGTCACAAGTTGTGTTCCCTGAGAAGCAGACTCTAAGACAGTTTAGTGTGCAGTATTAAAGAATATGTCTAGTTTACTCTTTATTTCATCTATTAAGATCTTCCTACTTTTAGTTATTTTTTTTTTCATTTGTATGATTTCTATTTGGCCCATTTTCATGCATTCCTGCTCTTGTTTGATAACTTTATGTTCCTGTTTCTGGGATGCTATTTACTGCAATATCTCTTTGAGAAATTTAAACATTTGTATTAAATGAGGAATGCTGTCTTAGTTATAGTTTATCATTTGTGAATTCTGCCAATATATGGTCTTTTGACTATCTCACATAGTAGAAATTTTCCTGTATGCTTTATAATTTTCAGTTACGGGTTTATCTTCCCAGGGAGCTTATTTTTACCTACACCTCTTCCCATCCAGTGGTTTCACGGTGCTTCATTGAGCTCTCTGTGTTGTTTAGCCCAGTTAAGCTATTGGTTGGGGTAGATTCTTAAACTTTTTGTTGTTGCTGTTTTTGTTAAATTACTCCATTGAAAACTTGATGATATCCCTGTTTCCTTTTCCCTAAGAAACACAAATACACATATACACACACCCTTCTATTTATACCCTTAGAAAGTTTATGGGCCTTTCAAAGCCCAGTCACACATCTTGTAGGGGTACTTAGACCTCCAGTTAAGAACTCTGAGTGAGGAGTTTTGAGTTTTTATACTGTGGGGGTACACAACCTCTAGATATTTAGCGCTCTTGCAGTACAGCTTCAGTTATAATTATCTTGAAGGGTTTCTGCTTGGGCCATAGATAAGTGGCACATTTTAATTTCAGTCATTTTTATATGTGCATGGCAGCAGCTCACTGTGGTTTTAACTTGCATTTTCTAATAATTGATGATGTTGAGCATCTTTTCATGTGCTTGTGTGCATTCTGTACACTTTTTTGGGGGTGGGGGAAATGTCTGCTCAAATCTTTTGCCCAATTCTTAAAAGTTGGGTTATTTGTTGTTTTATTATTGTGATTTTAGAGTTCTCTTACATTCTACATACTAGCCCATTATCAACTATGTGATTTGCAAATATTTTTCTCCAAGTATGGGTTGTCTTTTCATTCTCTTAATGTCTTTCAGAAAGCAGAATTTAAAATTTACTGAAGTCCAATTACTTATTTTTTTCATTTATACATATGGTTTTAATGTTGTATCTAAGAAATCTTTGCCTAGCCTAAAGTCACAAAAATTTTCTTTTTCAAAAAGTCTGATAACTTTAGGTCTATGATTCATTTTAGTATTTAGATATGATGTGAGGTTACCATATATTTTTAGTATTTAAAAATATTGTATTTCTCTTTTATTTGGAACTGAAGGGGGCTGGTTATGAGCTTGTTTACTCCAGAAAATTGACCCTAATTGGTACTATATTACACAGCATTTCATTCAATAGTTCATTTGTTTGATATGCAAATTAATTATATATAGGCTAATCGGCTAGTTTCCAATTAAGAGAAGGAAATGACTGGCCATGCATGAAGTACTGGCTAATGGAGAACAGATATGTAAATCATGCATTCTGACTCTCAGCAGACTGCCTGATTCTCCTAAACAACTGCGTTGGAAAGGCTATTTGTGTAATGAGATCAAACCCCTATATTATCACACGTCTATTTGTAATTAAGTAGTAAGTATCAATGAGGTCTAAATAAATCAGTTCAAAGGTGGTTAGTAAATTAAAAATATGCCACCAGCTGATGAAAGCATCTCTTCAAAATATAACATTGATGAAAAATATTTAATTAGTATACATGTTATGATGGAAACTGACAGGTAAAGGTCTTTCTAATATTGTTTTGAACTTCAATATGTTTTCCCACCAAGCTTGTAAGATTGAAAAATGCAGCATTTTATTCACACTTAAAAAAAATAGAAAATAAGTTTCTCTGTAACTTAGAAAAAAAGTTTCTTTTATAACTAACAAATATTTTCAGAGACAAAGGAAAAAAAGGAAAACAAAGGGCTTCAGAATGAGGCAGTAATATCTGGACTATATATTCATGCCCAGTTTGGAAAATATAGGTGATTTTAATACTACTTTTTCTTTTGTATAAAAATTCTAAAAATCATGAAGTATAAATCATAAGAAAAAAGCCTCTGCATTTTTACCTTTTTTGGAAAACTGCTACTAACAATGTAAACTATTGTTATAAAATGGGTTGTAATAAACGTTTCTCTTAGGATAGGAACTACATTTGATTGGGAAAGTGCTTCAGGTAGAGTATGAGACCCTAACAAGACCTTAATACGGTTGAAAATGTCTATGCAAAACAATAATACAAATTTACTTGTTACTTTGGAGAAAGAAGGAGGATGAAGGAGAAAGAGAACAGAGATCAGATAGGTTGGAGAGAACCGTCTATCCCTGATATGAACTTCTCCCCTGAGCCTGGGTATCTCCAAATCTTCAGTAAAATACACACAAGAAGCACAAAATGCATATTATTACATATCCTGTGGAACAGTTGAAGCAGCTGAGACCTTCATCCTGACTAATACAGGGCAAACAGAGGTATCATGTGCAGATGACATATGTGTGGTAGCGGAGGAGCCTGGAGAATCCAGGAGAGGAACTAGCAGAAACCATGGAATTTCTCTCACGGGACCGTGGAGCTGGGGTTTGGACTAAGTTCACCCAGATTTCTAGGGGTCCAGGGGACCCCCAGTGGGGATATGTGGGCTACATATAGATTTTACTGCTGTAAAAACAAACAAGGCAGATTTGTATTTACTGATACAAACACATGTCTATTGAAAAGAAAAAGCAAGTTGTATAACAGTCTCCCATTTTTCCAAATAAGTCCACTGGAGGTTAAATATCAGAGGGAGAATTTAGTATACAAACCAGATCTACATTAAGGATGTGTTCGGATACAAGAAACAGGTCCTAGCAATGGCGCCCAAATGGAAAGAAAGCAGGAGAGGGTGAGGAGAGTCAGAGGTGTGGCCGAGCAAGGCCGTACAGACCCCACTAAGCAATGGCAAGGAAGACTATATGATCCTGTGAAAAATGGAAATCAGAGACCCCTTGTTAAGGACTTATTAAGAATTCCAAGATGGCAACTGGAGAGCATTAAATCATGTGTGGGGCCCTTCTAAGCACTGGATCCTGTGTGGCTGCCCAGATGACATGCCCATGACTAGGAGGGTAAAATCTATAATTCCTGTGCCTTGTTGCATATTTTTCTCTTCTTTTAGCGCTGGCTTTTTGGGGAAAACTACTCTTTTCTTCTAAAGGAAATATACAGTGAGACAATAAAGGCTTACTTGCCCCAAATCTCTTTATTTACCACTTATTTTGTCTTACTTCAGCCAGGCAGCTTAGAAGGCAGCTTCTGCAAACTGTCTTCCTGAAAATCATCATTAGCAAGACTCACATTGACTGAGATCTGAAATCTGTCATATACTGGATTCAAATATCATTAGCTTATTATTTCAGTCACATGTTCTTTTCTTTTCTTTTTTTTTTTTTTTTAATTGAGTCAGCATCTCACTCTGTCACCTAGGCTGGAGAGCAGTGGCACAATCATGGCTCACTGCAGCCTCAATCTCCTGGGCTTAAGCAAGCCTCCCACCTCAGCCTCCCAAGTAGCTGGGATTACAGGTGCACACTACCAACACTGGCTAATTTTTTTTTTTTGCATATTTTTTTAGAGATGGGATTTCACCACATTGTCCAGGCTGGTCTTGAACTGCTGGTCTCAAGCAGTCTTCCTGCCTTGGCCTCCCAAAGTGTCAGGATTACAGGCATGAGCCACTGTGCCAGGCCTTATTTCATATTTTCTAGTAAAACTGTATTCCAACCTGATTGTTGTAGTGAAAACAGCAGTAGTGAGTGTAGTGAAAAGTGTAAAAATTCCTGGCACGCAGTAGGTTCTCAGTACCTCTTCATATATCAATGAATTAATACAAATTTCATTCTAGTCTCAGTTCTAAATGTTCCTGGGGAAATCATTTAACATTGGGAGGCCTCAATTTCTCTTCTGAAGAACAATGGGGATGAAGTAATGATCAAGTCTAAAAGTGTATGTGTAGTTCAACATTTAGAAAGATTTTAAAAGAGAAAGAGCTGAGAGGATGGTAAGGGCTCACTTCTAGCAACCATTCTGTGCTTTGGAAAAGCAACATTAGAATAGGAAAAATTATATAAGCACAACTTCTTAATTTTGAATACATAATCAGTTAATGTATGTATCTGTAACTTCCACGTTAATATACTTCTAGCTGCATTATTTATTTATTTTACATGTCTAAATCTGCCACTATGCTAGTTCCTGTGTGGAAGACATGGCTAAAGAGGTTAGGTTATAACTATCTGGTTTCACATCCAGACTGTTAATTGGAGAATGGGGTTAAGGTCTGTAACCCCAAGTCTTGGTCTTTGGACAGACTAAAATTCATCATTCCCCTGAGTCTTTCAGTACAATATTCACCCCTAAAGCTTACCTATATTGACTGATACAGATTCTCTTAGAAACTTTAAAATTTATTTCTGGGCCAGAGTCAAGGAAAAACAAATAGTGACCTTTTTATTGACAGTTAAATATCTACTTTCTCTTAAAATGCACATATTATCAACAAAACCTCTCCCCAATAAAGTCTCATACATTTAAAGCAGCTTAGTAGCAGATTGACAATATTAGTTCATGAGCTGGTCAGATTACATTTAATTAACAGATACTTTTAAAATCAAACATAATAGCATTTTCCTCCCATTCTATCAATGAATTGAAGAAGATAACTTTATCTGGGAAAACTAATTGTTTTGAAAACACTGCTCAATTTAGTAAAGTTGAAAAATGTTTAGATACTTCAGCAGGAGAGAAGCATAAAGTCAGAGCCAGTTATGAGGAAGCAGAAAGACAGCTGGGCCTGCAGTTCTGAAGGTTTGAATTAGCTTTGCTGCTTACGAGTTTTGGGGCTTTGGACAAGTTTTAAAACTACTCCAAGCATTATTTTCTTTATAAAGGGAAATCCTAATTCTAGCTCACAAGGATGTTGTAAGAGCTACACAGTGGAATAGCATCATGTTTGCATCTATGTTATACAAATAATGTGCATTCTCCCATGAAATTAAAATACATAACTATATGTCCTCTTTTATACAATTTAATATTTTGAGAAATAAATTTTGCAAACTATCCTTTGTTGTATACTATACTTTCTTTATTCTGTAGATATTGTCTTAATACATACGTATATTTTAAAAGGCTGTTTGTATAAAACTATGTGTGATATTCTTTATGGGCTATGGGTAATTGTATCCATATGTGATTTTTACCTTATGAAATGGCTTCACAATACAATCCCCATATAAGATGTGACTCTGCTGCCTATGAAAGTGTTTTTGCAAACCTTAAAAATCATGCATGTGTAAGATATTGTTAATATTTTATTTTCATTTAGAAGGAAAAGTGAAATACGATAGAAAGGAAGACAGTAGGATGAAAAGCAGAACCTTACATAAAGATTTTCTCATATTATTTTTCTTAATTGCCCATATAAAAATATATTTTATATGTAGTCTAAATATATAACATTGCAATTTAGAGTATGCTATCTTTTAGCCTCAGAAAAGTGGATTTGTGTATGCAGAAAAATCTCTATGGACATAAAACAGTACCTTAATTTTAACACAATATTTTATCTTTAGTAGTCATACAAGTTGATTTTAAAATAATAAACTGAGTTTAAATCCACTGATTAATTAATTTTTGGATAATTGATGAATAACCAATTTAAGAATCTTCATAGTGACTCCATGGCTGCTGAAATTTCACTAATGATTTTTAAAAACGTTATTTAACTGAAATTAATACATACATATCCAACACTATGTTGAATAGGAGTGGTGAGAGAGGGCATCCCTGTCTTGTGCCAGTTTTCAAAGGGAATTTTTCCAGTTTTTGCCCATTCAGTATGATATTGGCTGTGGGTTTGTCATAAATAGCTCTTATTATTTTGAGGTACGTTCCATCAATACCGAATTTATTGAGCGTTTTTAGCATGAAGGGCTGTTGAATTTTGTCAAAAGCCTTTTCTGCATCTATTGAAATAATCATGTGGTTCTTGTCTTTGGTTCTGTTTATATGCTGGATTATGTTTATTGATTTGCGAATGTTGAACCAGCCTTGCATCCCAGGGATGAAGCCCACTTGATCATGGTGGATAAGCTTTTTGATGTGCTGCTGAATCCGGTTTGCCAGTATTTTATTGAGGATTTTTGCATCGATGTTCATCAGGGATATTGGTCTAAAATTCTCTTTTTTTGTTGTATCTCTGCCAGGCTTTGGTATCAGGATGATGTTGGCCTCATAAAATGAGTTAGGGAGGATTCCCTCTTTTTCTATTGATTGGAATAGTTTCAGAAGGAATGGTACCAACTCCTCCTTGTACCTCTGGTAGAATTCAGCTGTGAATCCATCTGGTCCTGGACTTTTTTTGGTTGGTAGGCTATTAATTGTTGCCTCAATTTCAGAGCCTGCTATTGGTCTATTCAGGGATTCAACTTCTTCCTGGTTTAGTCTTGGAAGAGTGTAAGTGTCCAGGAAATTATCCATTTCTTCTAGATTTTCCAGTTTATTTGCGTAGAGGTGTTTATAGTATTCTCTGATGGTAGAAGTTCTGGCTAGGGCAATCAGGCAAGAGAAAGAAATCAAGGGTATTCAGTTAGGAAAAGAAGAAGTCAAATTGTCCCTGTTTGCAGATGACATGATTGTATATTTAGAAAACCCCATTGTCTCAGCCCAAAATCTCCTTAAGCTGATAAGCAACTTCAGCAAAGTCTCAGGATACAAAATTAATGTGCAAAAATCACAAGCATTCTTATACACTAGTAACAGACAAACAGAGAGCCAAATCATGAATGAACTTCCATTCACAATTGCTTCAAAGAGAATCAAATACCTAGGAATCCAACTTACAAGGGATGTAAAGGACCTCTTCAAGGAGAACTACAAACCACTGCTCAGTGAAATTAAAGAGGACACAAACAAATGGAAGAACATACCATGCTCATGGATAGGAAGAATCAATATCGTGAAAATGGCCATACTGCCCAAGGTAATTTATAGATTCAATGCCATCCCCATCAAGCTACCAATGAGTTTCTTCAGAGAATTGGAAAAAACTGCTTTAAAGTTCATATGGAACCAAAAAAGAGCCCGCATCTCCAAGACAATCCTAAGTCAAAAGAACAAAGCTGGAGGCATCACGCTACCTGACTTCAAACTATACTACAAGGCTACAGTAACCAAAACAGCATGGTACTGGTACCAAAACAGAGATATAGACCAATGGAACAGAACAGAGTCCTCAGAAATAATACCACACATCTACAGCCATCTGATCTTTGACAAACCTGAGAGAAACAAGAAATGGGGAAAGGATTCCCTATTTAATAAATGGTGCTGGGAAAATTGGCTAGCCATAAGTAGAAAGCTGAAACTGGATCCTTTCCTTACTCCTTATACGAAAATTAATTCAAGATGGATTAGAGACTTAAATGTTAGACCTAATACCATAAAAATCCTAGAGGAAAATCTAGGTAGTACCATTCAGGACATAGGCATGGGCAAAGACTTCATGTCTAAAACACCAAAAGCAACGGCAGCAAAAGCCAAAATTGACAAATGGGATCTCATTAAACTAAAGAGCTTCTGCACAGCAAAAGAAACTACCATCAGAGTGAACAGGCAACCTACAGAATGGGAGAAAATTTTTGCAATCTACTCATCTGACAAAGGGCTAATATCCAGAACCTACAAAGAACTCCAACAAATTTACAAGAAAAAAACAAACAACCCCATCAAAAAGTGGGCAAAGGATATGAATAGACATTTCTCAAAAGAAGACATTCATACAGCCAACAAACACATGAAAAAATGCTCATCATCACTGGCCATCAGAGAAATGCAAATCAAAACCACAATGAGATACCATCTCACACCAGTTAGAATGGCGATCATTCAAAAGTCAGGAAACAACAGGTGCTGGAGAGGATGTGGAGAAATAGGAACACTTTTACACTGTTGGTGGGATTGTAAACTAGTTCAACCATTATGGAAAACAGTATGGCGATTCCTCAGGGATCTAGAACTAGATGTACCATATGACCCAGCCATCCCATTACTGGGTATATACCCAAAGGATTATAAATTATGCTGCTATAAAGACACATGCACACGTATGTTTATTGCAGCACTATTCACAATAGCAAAGACTTGGAATCAACCCAAATGTCCATCAGTGACAGATTGGATTAACAAAACGTGGCATATATACACCATGGAATACTATGCAGCCATAAAAAAGGATGAGTTTGTGTCCTTTGTAGGGACATGGATGCAGCTGGAATCCATCATTCTTAGCAAACTATCACAAGAACAGAAAACCAAACACCGCATGTTCTCACTCATAGGTGGGAACTGAACAATGAGATCACTTGGACTCGGGAAGGGGAACATCACACACCGGGGCCTATCATGGGGAGGGGGGCGGGGGGAGGGATTGCATTGGGAGTTATACCTGATGTAAATGACGAGTTGATGGGTGCAGCACACCAACAAGGCACAAGTATACATATGTAACAAACCTGCACGTTATGCACATGTACCCTACAACTTACAGTATAATAATAATAAATAAATTAAAAAAAAATAAATAAAGCTGTAACTCTGGGAGATGATTTCACAGAACACACACAAAAAAAAAAAAGACATACATATCTGTTCCATAAAAATGTAAAGAGAACTTTAAGTTGTAATTAATCAAATGTTAGAGCTTCAAAAACTTTGAAGGACAATTTTCATTCTGTTTTATAATTTAGAAGTTGAAATCATAAATGGGTAAGTGATTTGTGTAAAATTACACATCTGCCACAGAGAAGATGGAACTCAAGGCTGGAAATTTGAAAGCCAGTCAGAACAAAAGCAGGTCAGCAGAGCAAGGACAGCTGAAACAGCCTGCTCATGAACTTCATCCTTGCCAAACACCTCAGAAACATCACAAATACCGAGGCTCTTCAGCTTGTCCTGGAAGGCTTCCAGAGTAAATATATAAGGTCACAGGAATATATAGGAGGTCATAAACACTATACTTCAATGTATTTTAGGCACATGAAAACATAAAAATGCTGTACAATACCTCCTACCTAATTAAGTGTTATTGTATGCTAGCAAGCCATTCCCTTGGTTTTATTTCCACTTTTGGTGGCCTGATTTTCTTTGATTCTTTTTTCATTTATTATTTTTATTTTTTGAAACAGAGTCTTACTCTGTCACCCAGGCTGGAGTGCAGTGGCTCAATTTCATCTCACTGCAACATCCACCTCCTGGGTTCAAGTGATTCTCCTGCCTCAGCCTCCCGAGTAGCTGGGATTACAGGCATGTGCCACCACACTTGGCTAATTTTTACATTTTTGGTAGAGACGGGGTTTTGCCATGTTGGCCAGGCTAGTCTCGAACTCCTGACCTATGTGATCCTCCTGCCTTGGCCTCCCAAAGTTCTGCGATCACAGGTGTGAGCCACTGTGCCCAGATTTCTTTGATTCTTTAATTTATGTTTCTCCGTGATCATATCTTAATCCCATTATCCCATTACAAACACTTAGCAAAAGACAATGCTAACAGAGTTTTGACCTGGGAGAATGCTCTTCCTGGCAAGGTAACTTCCAGGTATAGCTGTTCCCCTGAAGGGTTTCTGTGGCATGGCATCCTACAGGAACATGTGTAGGTGTTGAGACAGGTTTCAAGTAGTGCCTCCAACACTTACTAGCTGCATTTATTCCCTCAACTGAGACACTCATTCTCTGAGCCTCTATTTCCTCATCTGTAAAATGAAGATAATGTTGTACAGTAGATCTAACAATTCAATGAAATATATAAAGTGCTTAGCATAGTAGGCACTCTATAAAAAGTAGCTCCTTATTGCTATCAGAAGTTTCTTATTTTCCTCAATCAAAGAGAAGAAATATCAACTTCAGAAAGAAGACGAATAACCTTTCCATGGGAAAAATAATTCCTGTTCGAATAGTTATGGTGATGAGCCTTGTTTCATAATTTCCTCAGTCTTTTTGACATCTTAAGCAGCACCTTTCCGATCACCATCTCTTAGTCAGTAAACTCGTGTTTATTGACATGGGTGAGAATATGAACTAAGTCCAAAGAAACCATGTTATTTTTACTCTAGAAAGATCATTGCACTGAATTGTTTATCTTGCCATGTATTTCCTTTTAAAAAGAAGTAAGAAAGACCTTTTTAAGGGGGAAAAATTGTACTCTCTAGATACTTGATATGCAATCTCAGTTCACTATCATTGGGGGACTTTATCAGGTCTTATGCTCATTCAGATGCTTAGTGGCTAAATGTCCCTGTCCCTCACACCATCAAAGGCAAAAACTGACTGTGTCATTTAGACATCCAGCACAACCCTAAGTAACAATAACTACGGATGGCCAGGAACATTAACCTTTTAAGTTAGCTCCCAAACAAGATTCAGTAGGAAGCAAGAAGTCATTCAACATTCAGATTTAAAAGGGAAGCAACCCAAATCCCTGTGCCAGAAGCAGCACTTGTTTACTGAGACATGTCCAGTGGGCTTGAAGACTGACTTCACAAAATAGAAGCCAGCCAAGAGGACAGAATGTTTCTGTTTTCTGCTGCTTGGAAGACGTAGAGATAGTCCGACCCTTGATGTTGTCATACCAATTTATCTTAATTTCTGCATTACTCAATTTATCTGTAGAAGAGGTAATGAGTGCTTTTTGTTTTCTCTTTTTTTAAGCAGTAATGGGAAATATCATGAGTCACATAGATAGAACACTCTTCAAAAGGCTCCGCTGATCACACTGGCTGGATATAAATCTTTTTCCTTTCTCTGTGCTCTTGTATTAGGTTTTTTGTTTTTTTTTTTAATCACACTTCCTTAAGTAGGAGCGATTTGTGTCTATGTCTTAATCTGGATTCTTTGATTCTTTGAGAACAGGTGGCTGTCTTGTATATTTTTCTATCCTGCATAACATCTAGGATAGTTTTTACAGTAGATAATATGAAATGAGTGCATAAGTGGAAAACTGAAGGTGGTGGTTTGGATCTAATCAAAAGAATGGACATGGGATGAAAATAACAACAACAAAAAAGTAGCCCAGAGTGACTTAACTTTGGCCTAAAGAATGGAATCATTAGAAGCCTGCAAACAATTTTTATTAGGTCAGTCTCAATTCTGCATGTCCCTTGGCAAACATTTTATTTCTTTCACTTTTCCTCATGCATATATATATATATATATATATATATATATTTGCACTTTTATCATCTTTACCTCTCATTTTTGTTTGCTTTATACACTAGCTCTTTGAAGTTATAAATTTTAGGGAAATTGAGCAATTGTTGCCTTCTTTAAATTAGATCATGCTAGTAGAGTCAGCAAGTTTTTTTCTGAATTCTGCATAGACATCTGTCTTCCTGTTAACCATTAGTTTTGATTAACATAGGTAATGCAAATTGTACTTCCTTGTGGAGTCCTGGTTGACAATGCATGATACATACAATTAATCAAAAGCAAAATGAAAGCAAATTGTGGACAGGTTATTTTTTCCATAATGAGCAATATACATTGATAGATGATTTCTGTTAACAAGAAGTTCAAATTACTTCGTGAATTTGATTTTCCCTTCCTTGTAAGCAGCTGGTAAGGATTAGTTATGCTATGTTTGGAGAATTTGAGGCTCAAGATTGTGCAGGAGCAGTCAGGACCTGGCCAAGCTTGCAGACTCCTAAGTTAATATAATCTGTCTCCGGGGTCATGTGTCTTTCTATAGAATTTTATTAAGTACCTTTGGTATAAAGACAGACACTCATCAACCACATGACAAATGTGATAGCAAGTTTGTAGTGCAGGTATGGGGAAAACAGGGACTAAATGAACCCACAGCTCTTCTCTCTGCCTGTAAGGTCAGCTCCTGTACTCTTTAGAAGAACCTAGAGGCTTCCTCCTTCTCCCTTGCCCAACCTTTTGTCAGCTTGCCATGAGGAAGGCTACCAAAGGGGCTCTCAGTGAAACTTCAAATCTTAATTCATGGAGGGGCTCAAAGGCCATTTACTCCTTCTAAATAATTTTCTGCTCAAAATATAGAAAAGAGAGTATAACATATATTTTAGGGCATAACGGGGAAGTAAGGAGATGTCATTTTAAAAGAGTCGTACATCTTCTCTTTTGTTCTTAGGACAGTCATCTGAACTCCCTGGGAGAGGGGAGGGCAGTTATAAACAAGATGAGTAACAGCCTAACAATGCACTTTCAAACCAGAATATTGTTCCCCAGAAATATTCCAGAGACATCTGAAACAGCATTATGTCCCTGAAGAAGAGCAATGCCTGCTTTCATAATTTTCATTTGGTTATTAGGGTTTTTACTTTTTATTCCTTTTAAAATCAAGACCCTTTTCAGCAGAAATTGAAAACCACAGTTGTTTCCATTTGGGGAAGAATGCCCACTGCTTTTTCTGTTCCATTCATATATCTGCATAATTGGTTGATTCTGCAAGCTGTAATCTAATGATTCTTGTTTTGCTAGGAAACAATTTAATCTTAAACTACGTTTATCTAGCCTCCCCCAGGACTGACATGCATCATTACCCTTCTCAGTCTTTGTGGACCATATGAAGAAACTGAAGAAAATTTATAGTGCCCTGAAGGTATTACGACCAAATAAAATAATTGTCTTTAATTATGAAAGCTAGCTAGAGTGTGATCTCTCTTGATTTCTGAAATAATACTCAGGTTTTAACACTGTGTTATTTTTGCTTAAGTCAATAAATGACAAATGAAGTAACCTCAACCAATGTTGTGTTCTTGTAATAACAAAATTGCTACGTCTTCTGCTGGCATTGCATAGGCAGTTTGTTAAGAAGGCTAACTCCCCAAGTTCTGCTGTCAGAAGAGGAGGTTATACAAGCACATAAACAAAGCTGTTCTGTCAGACAAAATACCGGTTAAGCTGTGTTCGCTATGGCATAAATAAATGTTCCCTTCAGATCCAGTCAATGTGAGAAAAACAAGGAAATTACAAAGGGTAGTTCTAATGTTAAGAAGACAGGAGGTTAGCAGGCATGAAGAAAGTTTTAATTGTTTTACAAATGTTTCCAGTAAACCACCCTGAACAGCTGGGCCTCCATAAGCAGCACTAGGACATTTTGGAGGAGAGTATCTTAGACTTGGAACAAGAGAAGTAAGCTCCGCAGTCCTCTAAAAATGTATTTAGAGAAATTGCCAGAATAATGCTGACTCTACCAATGCACACAAGCTTTTCTTCTTTTTCCCGGCAGGCGAATTTATGCAAGCAAGATATTGCTTTGAAAACAAGCCATTTCTTTTTAAAATGACATTTTGACTAAACACAGAGTCATAAGGAAGCCTTCAATACAAAAGGTGATGTAATTTTCCTAAGACTCTTGAAGCAAGACTGACAGAAGTAGAAAATCCATAAATCCTGTGCTTTTTAAACCTTGCTCTATAAACTATAATCATATCAGTATAGCACTGAATTAAGGAAGGCATTTCTTTTCTCTTTCTCTGAATAATATAAATATTTTGTGTAATATCTCTCTCATTTGTCTTTTCTAGTAGAGGGTCTTTGATACTGACATGAAGGCCTTAGAGTCAGCTATTTTCCCCATTTAGTCTCTAAATTACATTCATACATATGTAGAAAGTCATGCTTCTATCTATACAAGTATTTATTATTTATGTTTCTATGCATGTGCTTATATTCTGGTTTATTCCATAAAGACTTTAGGTGCTAACAGTAAATACATGTAATAAATTTGCAAAGCAAACACACACACAACAAAACAATAGGACAGGGAAAATCTAAATTAGCATAGGAGATGTAAATGGGCTAAGGGAAAGTGTCAGAGAGAATATATTATGCCTAAGAAAGTTGTAAATTTCTATTTAATTCCCAGAGCTGAACAACGCACTTAGTTCTGAACTTTACCACTGACAAAGTAACAATAAAAACAGACCATTACATTGTTTTCATTATATATGAATGTCACGAAAAAGGCATAGAAAATCCTTAGGAAAATCACAGCTTCTACTTAACAGTTAGCTCCTATTCTCTCACAGGTCTTTGTATTGGGGACGCTAGTGACTGTAAAGGACAATGTCCTGGCCAGGTGTGGTGGCTCACACCTGTAATCCCAGCATTTTGAGAGGGCATGGCGGGAGGATCGGTTGAGTCCTAAAGTTTAAGACCAGCTTGGGCAACATAGGGAGACCTCGTCTTGACAAAAAAGAAAAATAAATAAAAAAAGGACAATGTCCTCGGGAACATCACCACAACAAATACACTTCTAGTAGTGTGTTCTGAGGAAAGGCAAGAGCATTATCTCTCATTTCAATCCAGGAGAAACAGTTCTTCACACGTTCATGGGGAAGAGTTCTGATGGGCAGTTTGATGTAAGGATAAAACACACTATGCCTGTATGTAAATAGATGGACTGAATGCACATATGTGTAGATAATTTTAGTTTTGAAAGTGATCTTGCAGAAAATATTAGTGATGACCTATTGAGCAGTTACTATGGACCAGGCATTTTATTTACATACCATTTATTTGTCCTAAGACTTTAAAATATTTCCATTTATTTGTCCTAAGACTTTAAAATAATTTTATTGCATTTATTTGTCTTAAGACTTTAAAATAATTATCTTTACTCTTCTCTTCTATATTTTATAAAATGAGGACACAGAACAGAAGAATTTAATATACCTGTCATAGGTGTGTATAAATATGTATATATATGTATGAAAACATTAAAAGAAAAAGTAAAAAATCCACCATTGAACTGAAAGATTTGAACACATTTCCCTCAATAAATGATAGATCAAACAGACACAAATCAGTACAAGTAAAGAAAATTTGACTAGAACAATCAAATTGCTCAGTCTACTGCAAAATTTTCCAAACCTCTCTAATGGCCTAATACTAGACCTACTGAATGAGACTCTCCAGGAAAGAGACCCAGAAAGCTGTATTCCTTTCTGGAATTATCCAGAAATCATATAGGTGATTATCATATAGGAGGTTTTGTGAACACTAATCTAATGAAAACATAAAAAACTCTGGACCCAGTTCAAGTTACAAGGAACATTTACCAAAACTTTGAAACATTTACCAAAATATAACAATGTTTTAGGCTATACAGCAAGTCAGAGTAAACTCCAAAGAATTCATTTTGCAGAGAATTCCATCTCTGACCCAAACTAGATTAAATTAGGAAACAAACTTAAATTTTACATTCATGCATACATGTGCAGGACAAAAAAAATGGAAATTAAAAATGTATATATTTGAATAACTCGTGGTTTAAAGAAACATTAAAAAGGGAAAAATTTAAAAATGAAGAAAATAGTGTAACTTAAAAATTTAGAGAGGTAGGTCAGTGGTATGTATGAGGACTTTTATGATTTAAATGCTTTATCATAAAAGAAGAAAGTGAAAATTAATAAGCTTGTTTTTGAAGAGACAAAAAACAGACAACTCTCTGGGAAGTGTAATCAAGAAAACAAGAGATAAGATTCACAGGAATCCTTAAAACAATGAAAAATTACAGATACTGCATAAATAAAAGAAAAAAACATGCTCTGATGCCAAAAATTTTGAAAACTTTCAAGAAATGGATATTTTCATAGAGTAACAAAATTTATCAAAATTGACTCAAGATGAAATAGAAAATGTATCTTTGTAACTATCAAAGTCATTAAATAAGTATCTTTTAAAATGTTTCCAGAAGGAAGACATCATGCACATGTGTTTTTAGAGATAAATTCTTCCAGTCATTCGAGGGACATAATTCTATATTTGGCATAGAGGAAGTGAGAACATTCTACAACTCATCTTATGAAGCTTAATAACTTTGATGACCAAATCAGAAACAGGCATGATATGAAAAGGCAGTTAGGTGCCAGTCTCACTTATGAATATTGATCCACTGATTTTTTGGTAGCCAAGTTACATTTACTTATTTTATTTTCTTAATAGTATAATTAGTTTATTAATTATATAATGTATTTTATCAATGGTACAATATAATTCAAGTTATTGTTGTTAAAAGCATAGAATTGTTATATTTTTCTGGTAAATTAAAACTTTGATCATTTTGTAGTAGATATCTTTATTTCTAGTAATCTTTCTGTCTTGTTATATTTCTGTATTAAAAATTAATGGCATCAATTTTCTTTTAAAGAGCACTTTTCAGATATATCTTTTTTCCATCCTTTCCAACTTTTCTGTGCCTTTTTATTTTAGATATTACTCTTATATTACCTAGCTTTTTTTTTTTTTTGAGATGGAGTCTGACTCTTGTCACCCAGGCTGGAGTGCAGTGGCGTGATCTTGGCTCACGGCAATCTCCACCTCCCAAGTTCAAGCGATTCTCCTGTCCCAGTCTCCCGAGTAGCTGAGACTACAGGTGCACACTGCCACACCTGGCTAATTTTTTGTATTTTAGTAGAGATGGGATTTCACCATGTTGCCCAGGCTGGTCTTGAACTCCTGAGCTCAAGCAATCCACCCACCTCGGCCTCCCAAGTGTTAGGATTACAGGCATGAGCCACCATGCCTGGCTGCATCTAGCTATTTTTTAGAAAAAAAAAAAAAAAAAAATCTACTCTGACAATCTACGTATTTCACAGGAGGGAAATCAGTCTATTTACATTTATTTAAATTATTTTCTACCAACAGTTTCTTTGTCCTCCCCATCCCCCTTTTCTTGTCCTATTTTAAGTTGATAGAATTTTATCATTTCAGTTTTTTCCCTCTACTGGTTTGGATGTTCCTTATGCTATATTTGTTCTTAGTCAAACCCTTGAAATTTTACTGTGCTTACTTCACAAGACTTAAGTTAATAATTACATATATCCTCCTCTTGAATAGCTCCAGGACCTATGAATATTTAACTCCATCCACCACATACACTACCTTTTAGGTTTCATGCTATTTTGTTCATTATTTTATAGTTCTTTGCAATGCTTAATTGTTTTATTCTTCACATCAATAGTTATTGCTGTGTTCAATGTTTATTTAGATTTATTCTCATCCTTAATGCTTTCTTGATTCACTAATTCTTTTTGCATCTCAGATCTTTTTCTGGGGAAAAATATATGTTTCTAAAATTCATCCTTTAGATTTTCTTTTACTGAGAATCTGTTGGTACTAAACTCAGTTTTTGTTCATCTGAAAATTTCTTTATTTTACTCTCCTTTTTAAGTGTTTGTTTTGAGTATACAAATGTAAATTGACAGTTATTTTCTCTCAGCAGATTGGTGGTACTAATTCCCCTGTTTTCTGCCTTTCATTTTTGCTCTTGAGAAAGCAACCATTAGACTAAATATAGTTTATTTTTAGCTAGTCTATCTTTGCTCTCTGGCTGTTTTTAGGATCTTTTATTTTCTCTTTGGATTTCACTGGAATGTTTTAATATTGAATTTTAAAAATTTATTCTGTTTCGAATTCGTTAGGTTTACTCAATCTAAAGATAGATGTATTTTCAATTCTGGAAAGGGCTCAGTAATTATCTTTTAAAATAACATCTCTTCCCCTTCCTTTTAATTCTCTCCTTCTGGATCTACAATGGGACATATTTTAGGCATTTATTCTCCGTGTCTCAAGTTCTCCTTCATAGTTTTTATCTCCTTATCTGTCCGTGCTGTATTCTAGAAAAATTTTTAGAATCTATTTTACAATTTGTAATTCCAGTTTTCTTTCCCCTTCCTTCCTTCCTCCCTCCCTCCCTCCCTCCCTCCCTCCCTCCCTCCCTCCCTTCC
>NC_037670.1:142260198-142361931 GCF_003255815.1 Theropithecus gelada
CCTTCCTTCCTTCCTTCCTTCCTTCCCTCCCTCCCTCCCTCCCTCCCTCCCTCCCTCCCTCCCTCCCTCGTCTCTTTCTTCTTTCTGCCAAGGTGTCTCTCTCTCTCTCACCCAGGCTGGAGTGCAGTGTTGCAGTCTTGGCTCTCTGCAACCTTTGCCTCCCAGGTTCAAGTGATTCTCCTGCCTCAGCCTCCCAAGTAGCTGGATTACACGTGTGCACCACCACACTAGGCTAATTTTTGTATTTTTGGTAGAGATGGGGTTTTACCATGTTGGTTGGGCTGGTCTTGAAGTCCTGACCTCATGTGATCCACCCGCCTCGGCCTCCGAAAGTGCTGGGATTACAGGTGTGAGCCACTGGGCGCCTGGCCATTTTTCATTTTCTACTAAGTCTGATTTGCTGCTTAATTGTCCAAGTTTTAAAATTTCAATGATTTTATTTTTCATTTCGAAAAGTTCTATTTGATTTTTTTTTAAAAAAACGACTGTTTTCTTTTGCTCATTACTCATGGTTTCAATTTTCTATTATATGTCTTAAGCATATTAAACATGCTTATTTTATGTGCTCTGTGTAATAGCTTCCATAAATGTCTAGTTCTGATGTTTGTTCTTTTTTTTTTTCTGATTCTTAGTATGGTGCTATTACCTGGTATGGCTTGGAATTTTTTAATTATGATTTTAATTCATTGTGGTTTACATATGGGAATATTTTGAGGTCTGGATCTAGGAGGCATTCTCCCAGAAAGGATTTGCCTTTATATCTACCGGGCATGTGGAGGCCCTGCAAACTCTGGTACACTTTGTTACAATTAATGACTTCAGGTTGTAGAAGACACATAGTGTAATATCAGGGCCCAAGCTCTCTACGTTCTGACCCTTAGCTATGAATTCTCAAGGGAGATGTTTCCCCTTTCTCCAAAGCCAAGGCGGACAAGTTTTCAAGGGCTGGTTTTGTTTGTGTTTCTGCTTCCTAACTCACCCTTTCCTGGAGGACAGAGTCCTTCCTGAGTCTCTGCTGTAAAGGGTAGACCTCCACATGACTCCCTTGCCTCTGGGCCCTATGCCTAACTACTAATCCCAAGAGGCAGCCATCCTCCTCCTGAGGGCTGCGTGGACTCAAGGCTCCCTTACTTCTCTTGTATGCCTTTGCTTCACATTCCCACTTCAGAGATGTTTTCTTACTTTCTTGAAAATTCACATATGACTTTTAAAGGATGTTTAGAAAATATTTTACACAGCATTTCAGTGCTTCATACCAGCAGGATTTCAAGATCTCTAATCCATCCTACTGTTGAAAATAGAAGGCCAGGTACATTTCCGTTTTTAAAAATGTATCTTCTTCTTCTTCTTTTTTTTTTTTTTTCTTTTTATGGCATGGTGGCTCACGCCTCTATTCCCAGAACTTTGGGAGGTTGAGGCAGGTGGATCAACTGAGGTCAGGAGTTCAAGACCAGCCTGGCCAACATGGTGAAATCCCGTCTCTACTAAAATTGTAAAAATTTTGCCAGGTGTGGTGGCGGGCACCTGTAATTCCAGCTATTCAGGAGGCTGAGGCAGGAGAATCGCTTGAACCCAGGAGGTCGAGGTTGCAGTGACCTGAGATTGCACCATTGCACCCTGGCCTGGACAACATGAGCAAATCTCTGTCTCAAAAAAAAAAAAAACAAAAACAACTACCCTGCCTAGGAGTTATTAGTGAAGGCATATTGAGGATCCAGAATTGCTACCTCTGCCTAACAGTAAGAAGGACTCAGAGAGTGTCAGTGAAGGCTTTCTGAGGAACTTAGGCTTTTGCCTGCACTTGGCCAATTGCCTGTCTGTGGTAGTGTACTATAGTTTTGCAAGATGTTATATTTGGGGAAAACTAAGAAAAGGATCTGCAGGATATGTATTATTTCTACGACTATTGTGAATCTAAAGTTATCTCAAAATAACATTTATTTTTAAAAATTAAAAAAATAAAAATAAATAAATAAAATATAATGTTTAACTTCAGGTTTCATTTTAAATTCAGGGGATACATGTGCAGGTTTGCTGAGGTTTGGGGTATGAATGACCCTATTGGAAGTGGTACCCAATAAGTCGTCTTTCCACCTTCTCTCTCTCCCCTCTGTAGTAGTCCCCAATGTCTATCACTCTCATCTTGATGTCCATGTGTCAGGTACTTTTTCTGAATGGTACCTAATGGGGAAGTTTTCAACTCTGGGCTTGACACATATAGGAAGATTGATTAACTATAAAGTGTTTTCTAAATGTTTAGCTTAAATATAAGCATATGTACAAACAAGCACAAAGTGTACAGATAAAGCTACAAAATAATCAATCCCACAGGGAACTCTTACCCAGGAGTGGCTGAAAGATTCTTTAGTCATCATCCTGATCCTATAGTCCCCATTGAGCTTTCTCTTTTAATAATGCTGGTTGACACACGTGGCCTCGAGTTTTTAAAAGAGATTTCAGTTTCTGAGAACTGGCAGTCTTTATGTCTGTACAGGATCTGATTTTGGTCTCCATTGATTGTTGGCCAAAGTGCTGGCTATTCTGTCACTCTTGTTTCTTTACATATTGTGCATACGCTCAAAGAGTATAAACTCGCAGCTGCCTCACCCTAACGATTCCATTTATTCAAAATGCTTTCAATGTATTGTTATAATGAAAAGAATTATGGTAGTTTTTTTGGGTTTTGTTGGAGGAGAAACAAGGCCATGATGTGATCCTGGGGCAATGTAGAAAGGATGTTGTAGGTAAGTTTTGGGTTAAAATCCCAGAGCTTTTTTCTCCATGTACACTTCTGTTTCTGTCTTAAAAACAGTTAGTTAAATGTCACGACAGGTTTAGTTGCTATGATTGGAAGACTGCTGAAAGGCCGTGTGCCAGATAGAAATCCAGGTTCTATTACTACAGAGAAGGGGAGAATGGATATTGGGAGAATTCAGTATGTGTGGAGGATATTGGTGTGAGGCCATGCTTGACATGTAGGTCTTGGACCGAACAGGAAGAATCCTAAGCTAAATGTGTTAGCTTTTATCTGATAGGTAAGAGGAAACCACAGAGGTGTTTAAGCAATGGAACAGAATGTTCATATCATGTGAAGAAAATAAAGTTCAACCACATTTCAGAGAAGCCAGACGTAGAAGCAATACCAAGAACAATTTGATATTTTCAGAATTATGTTCAAAATGTTTCATAATTACACACTCATCTTTATATGATATATAAAATAAATCATTTCTGCATCAAAATAGGCCCACTTTTAAGATAAATTTATATTAATTACTGAAACTTTCATTCCAGAAAATGTGTATATTTTTAGAGCATTTAGTGTATGAGACAAAAAGGCCTTTGTGACATAGTACCCTCTATTTTCTGTCTGTTGGTGTCTCTTAAAAGGAACTTCCTGGCATTTACCACAGAATGATAGCTTAAATTCAATTTAATACTCATCTTTGTCCTTAATATTCCCTTGGGTCATTTCTCAAATGATACATTTAGTTAACTGAGTTGACACGAGAAATCAGGAGTAATTTTATACGCACTTTCCTCTTTGTGAAATAGGCAAATTGTTATTCATTAGATTCCCAATTCCCCAGAAGGACATTTTGACCTAAGTACAAAGTGTTGTTATTGAAAACTTTGAAGGACAGTCAAAATTATGAGTTTCTCATAAAAGCAATTTTTGGCATCTTTACACAGACTGTGTAAAATGATTTAAAAAGACTTTACTACTGATGTTTTGATAAAGTGCCACTTTGCTTATTTAATGACAAAAAGATCCAGATGTAGTTGGATGTATGTAACATTCAACACGACTGAGTTAACTATTTTTCTGTTTGTTTTTCTGTTTGATAAATATAGGCAATTAGTGACATGGTGCTACCATAGCCTTGATAGTTTTTGCCATTGCTTAACTAAAATAATAATATCAAATTACATTGCTCAATTTCCATGAGGACCAAAGTGGCTGGGCACAATTCCATCATTTGCTGGAAAGGAAATGATAACTGAGTCATGTCCTATAGTAATGATTGGCACAACTTTGTAAAGAAGAATTCATACCCAATCAAATTTATTTCTTGCTATTTCTGAGTGATGAGCCATTGAGCCTGAAATTAATTTAATTCCAGTTTCTATTATATTCAAACCAATCAGAAGATATGATCTAGCCAAGTGTTTCTTAAACTGTAAGGTTGTGAGCTCTTAGCATTCTCCTCTTATTTAACATCTGATTTCTTTTTCTTTCCACTCTATTTCCATGTTAGCACATTATTCTTTATCCTTTGTTTACAAGCATCATGCCTTTGCCCTCTGCCCTCTCACAAACAGAATCTAGTTTTTGAAAGAAAAAAATGTAATTTAGGTTGAATACCTGTTAGGAAATAAGATAAAAATGCATTGCATTTATTAACAAAATGAAAATCTGAAAGGTTTTGGTATCATTGTTAAGTGATAAGAAGTGTTGTACTGAGAATATCAGAATCATTTAAGGATTTTAAATATTTAAAAATTTGAATAAAGTACATGTAAATCTAACTAAAGGATTTAAACTAAAGCTGAAAAATTCCTCAAAAAGGTCATGAGTAGGGGCTGTCTGAGGGTAAAATGACTTTTTTCACATCTGTGAAAGGATGGTGAATTTGGCCCACCAGGAATTCATGGCAGCTTCTACCTGGATGGTCTCTGCTGTCTGGCAATCCTTTCAGGCCTCTTTTGTAGATTGCTTGTCCGCTCTACCCATAAGAGCTATTCCAGATTTTCTCTGGTCTCAAACATGAGTCTCAACTACCTACCCAGATTTTAATAATTGGCATTTCCTCTTACTTTTCTGACCAGATGAAAGCAGTAAGTTCTGAAGTCTTTCACTCCTGCATCATCTGACTTCAACTGTCAACCCCTTTCTACCCTCATGAAGGGTTACGTGATCCCAGCTCAGCTCAACCTGAGGCTCTAAGCTAGATCCCGCTCCCTGTCAAAGGATGTAGCATAAGCTGCTCACCAGGATAAATGTGCTGTTAATTCTGCTCTGATATTTTGGCTAGTTTTAATAATTGAGCTTCTGCTTTGTTATTTTGACTCATAGTGGACACTGCCTTACTCAGCAATTCACTTCCCCTTACCAGTCTCAATTACTAAGGTTTGTCTAAATCATCGTCCTATTGCTAGAACATTGTCATTTGCTTCTAGATCCCCTTATGCTGTAGAGTATCTTGCCATTTAACACCTGTCCCCAGACTTTTCACGAGTTCTTTGTATACTTGAACTCCAGTTGCCTTCCCTATGTTGCCCTGATAGTGGCCATGCACTGGGCAATCTTGTCATCATAAGCTGGGTACCATGCCCTACTGTCCTGTGTACACTTCCTCTCTCTATCTGTACTTGGCTCTGTTGTACAGTCCTTTCCTACCCCAGTCATCATGTTCAGTCTCCAATCTCTTCAATAGGCCAAATCTCATCAAGGTGATAAGCTCTGTTCTGAAAGCTTAGATGCTATAAGCTCATTCCAGATCCCCATCCCCACTTTTCATTATGTATAGAAGAAAAGGTGATTTCACACCATTCCAAGTCTGGCTCCTAGAATATTTGACCAGTGCCCTTAATCCTCTCCCATCCTACGTCTTTTCGTTTATCTAGGGTTTTGGTCTCTTATTCACTCTCTCATTCTTACTTTTTCTGTGGGAACTTTCAACTCTGCGTTCAAACATGCACTTGTTTTCCCAGGCTTGAGATAAAAGAACAACATCTCTTGATCTTGCTGCTAGTGCTTGACTATTGTTCTGTTTTCTCCCTCCTTAGCTTAATAAACTTTTATAATAAATGACCTACAGGGGCTGTCTATCATTTCTTACCATCTATTCTGCTCTTTATATCTTAGATTGTGGCCTGCTCCTCTTTCCTACCCAAACTGCTGAAATATTCATCATCTGAATCAATAAATTTGGTGATTCTTTTTCGGTTCTCATTATTCCTAATTTCTCTCTGCAATAATACCAACAGTCACCACTTATTGAGTAGCTGCTGTGTGCCAGAAAAGTGTTCAAGCTTAATGAAAATTTGCAGACGATTTTTTCCCCAATAGTGTTAACTTTAACCATCTGAGAAATAAGTGGTTCTTTTAAATGGGGAATTCTCTTTGCTTCTGCCCTGTTCTTTCTCCTCCCCACCTTATGTTGCTCTGTCCACTAAGAATCAACTTCTGTGGCACTTGGGGAAACCTTCCTGCTCAACATCTGGTCATCACTTGGAAATGTAACTTTTTCTAGTAATTTTTGCCTAACAGTTAAAGGCACCATTATAAACCACAACATGATATGAGCGGAACTTTGTATGCCGTAATTACATGGGCCCCGTCATGTGTGTCTGAAGTCTTACATTTGATTGGCTCTCTCCTCTGCAATGTCAAATGGAAATGTACTCAGCCAGAGGTTTTTCTTTTCAGGGTTTCATGCATTATTGATGCTTCATGAAAACAGAATAAAAAATAATCTTATCATTGACAAAGAAACACTTATATTGAACTGCTAACATCTCCGTGGAATTTTGTATTTCATTTACTTTTGAAAGCCAGTTGTATTACTACCATCCCTCCATCTCTCCCCCTCACACATCCACACACACAAACTTAGAGAAAGGAAACATTCAAAACATGATCTCTGTATAGAAGCGGTCAGGGGATTAAAGAGCTAAAGACATATTTTCAAATTTAAGTAACTGTATAAATTAAACCTAACACATACTGATACTTCCTTTGTGCAAGCAAGGATTTCTTTCAAAGTATTTGTGTTTTATCTATGCATGACTGTATTTGTTTGTTTTTTCCTCTTATGACTTTAAGGTATGTCTCTGTAATGCCCATATGAAAATAGAAAAAAAAAGTATTGATTCTACCTCTAATCCCTAGAGAAATGAGAAATGAAGTAAACAAATTAGTAGTTATTAATTAAGAGATTATTACCTACATTAGAAACTCTGTATGTCAGGCATAGGCCCTTCATGTTGAGATTCATTCCCCAATCCTTTTCTTCTCAACTCTGTCACACAGATAGGAATATTTGTTAGGTTCCTGTCTCTACTGGATTATGGATGGATCTGGGCAATGGAAGGCACTCTCAAGAGGCTTGAGGACCGAAGGAAGGAAGAAACCAGGGTATTTCTCTTCTCTACCCATTCTGCTTTGAATGCAGGTGAACGGAGGTCACTTTCTGTATTAGTCAGTGTTCTCTAGAGCGACAGAACTAATAGGATAGATAGATAGATATATATAAAGGGGAGTTTATTAAGGAGTATTGACTCACAGGATCATAAGGTGAGGTCCCACAACAGGCCATCTGCAAGCTGAGGAGCAAGGAAGCGAGTCCAAGTCCCAAAACCTCAAAAGAAGGGAAGTCAACAGTATAGCTTTCGGTCTGTAGTTGAAGGTTCATGCGTCCCAAAGCTGAAGGAGTTGGAGTCTGACGTTCAAGAAGCATCCAGTACTGGAGAAAAATGGAGGCCAGAAGACTGAGCCAGTCCAGTTTTTCCATGTTCCTTTGCCCGCTTTCATCCCAGCCGTGTTGGCAGCTGATTAGATTGTGCCCACCCAGATTGAGGGTGGGTCTGCCTTTCCCAGCCCACTGACTCAAATGTTAATCTCTTTGGCAACACCCTCACAGACACACCCAGGATCAATACTTTGCATCCTTCAATCCAATCAAATTGACACTTAATATTAACCATCGCACTTTCCTTTCATGGCTCCAGTTTCCACCATACAGGCCACCATAGTCCCAGGGTCCTCTGGGTGTCCTCTCCCATGGGGCTCTGGTAACACTATGGCTTCCCTCTGTCCCTTTAGAGGAGAGAGTGGCTTCCTGAAAGTTGCTTCCTGGGTTGCCTTGCTGGTCTTTCTAGGTCTTATCCCCTGTGGAACAAGTTCTCTAGATTTCATTTCTTCTGTTTTTGATATTCAAAGTGGTTTCTGCTTCATGGCTGGATCATAACAGACACATACTACCTATTCAGAAAAACCCAAATAATGCAATGATTCTATTTCTTCCAGATATGTATGCTTTTATGAATAGAGGAAAAAAATCTATGTACCACTTTTTAAAAATGCCATCATTTGCTTGTTTAATCTATTGAATTGGAAATTAAAATTACTTCAAAACTTTTCCATTTTTTTCATCTATTGTTTAATGTTTCTGATATTACTCTCTCTTTACAGTATGCCTACAACATTAAAATTTCATACCAGAGTTTTTATTACTCCCTAGGAGTACAAAATTTGACATTGTATTTTTCACACATTTTAAGCTATTGTCATAGCCATTTCATCTTTGGACCAAGCTTCTCTTGCTCATTTTGTTAATGAGTTATCTTCTTGTAAGTCAATCTCAAAGAAAAATGGCTTTTTGGCCTATGTTAGGATTTGTTTAACTCATTCAAGCCAGGGCACACTTTTGACTTAATAAATGAACCATTACTATTAGGAGATCAGCAAAATCTATTTGACGCCTACCCTCTATAGCTCTGTGATATGTATTATGGGAACAGAAACATGAAGGAGCTCATGCAGCCCTACCTGGTAGATAGGGAGGGGAGGACCATTTGGTTTTCAATGGATGAAGGTACAGAATGATATGACTAATAACCATAGAAGAAAAGGCGGTCACATAGAGGAATTTAGGCTTAAATTTTGTATAAGCATGTTATATCCTGAGATGAGTCACATGAATGGACCGATATTACAACCAGGTGGGACTGGCTAAGAACCACTTCATGAAAGAAGTGAGCTTTAAGTAGAAGAAGGAGACCAGGCAGCTTTAGTGGGGAGGGTGGGGTAAAATGACATTTCCAGGTAGGGAAAAAGCACACACAGAGGTTTAAAGTTCCAGAAAATAAAGAGCAAATGGATTTACCAGGCATGAGCACACAGGAGCAGGTCAATTGTGAAGCAGAGGGGGAAGAGGAGTAGAAACAGCAGTCTAGCACAGAGTCCTGAATGAGTTAGGAAGAGATTTGATGCAGAAGATGAAGAGAGGATTCCGAGAGTGAGAATAAATCGCTTTCTTTTAACCTTATCTCTTTTGTGCTTTGAGACCAGAAAACCTTCTTAATGTGTTAGGGGATTTTGGGAAAAATGTCCCTAATATGTGAGAATAAAATAGAAACTTGTATATAGAAGCCTGTGTATATTGAGGATGCTCAGCAACTTCGATGACTTATGTTTGATTTGTATGAGTTCAAATGGCCCAAAAGGGCTGGAAGTGAGGTCTCCAGACTTGAGACTGATGTTTTTCGGACCAGGTCATTCTGTTTTACAAAGCATTACTTGTCACTACTTGGAGACAGAATATTGGACTGAATAGATAACTACTCTGATCTACAATGGCATATTTTTTGGTTTGTTTCTTTATGATGAAATCTTTCACTTTTAAAAAAATGTCCTCAAGATCCTCCACACTAACATAAGTCTCAGAGTCTCTGATTTACCTTCACTCTTCCACTCTCCACTGCTGACAGAGTGCTCAGATTTGATCACGAGGTCTCATTGTTTAAAACTTGCCAGTGTCTCTCCACTCCCTGCAGAGAGGTCCATGCTCTTGGTATGGCGTGTGTGTAGGGTTGCCAGGTCGGCAAATAAAAAATGCAGGATATCTAGTTAAATTTGAATTTTAAACATTGGATTTTTAAATGTATAAGTATGTCCTGTGAAATATTTAGGACATACTTATGCTAAAAAATTAATGTCCATCTGAAATTCAAAGGTAACTGAGCACCCTGTATTTTATTTGGCAACACTAGATAGAGAGTCCATCCCTTATCTTCCACCCTAGGCACTTCTTGCAACATCCCCTCAGCCCCGCTCCACCCTGGTGCCCACCATTCCAGCCATCTCCATGTGCCCCATTTCCTGGGACCCTCCTCCACCTCGTATGTTACCAGCCACCAGCACTTTACTCACATTGTGCTCTCTGCCTGAACTAAAGTTCTTTTACTTAAATCTGGACCTTGAGGACTGTGGAACTCCAGATGGAGCACATTCAATAAGGTGTATTCTGCCATTTCTCCTGGAAGCCCCTGCTTCTGCCAGTGGGGCAAAGGGTTCTAGGTGAAGGGGTTGTGGCTGTGCTGTTGGGGAGTAGGAAATCAATATTTCAGGCCTGGTCTTTTCAGTCTGAAGGGGTTCTGCCTGCTTCAAAATAACAGAGTCTCACTTGCTCCTGAAATAACCTTCCTTGCAGCTTTATGAGTGCGGCCTTGACTCGGGCCCCCACGCTCAAGGGTCACTGTCCTTCCCAAGCTGTCCTTCACAGCTCCCTTTCCGGACTGGCCATCCCCACTGTGAACGCTGCTGGGTTCATGTGGATCATCAGAGAAGCTCCAGCCTTGTGTTGACTGGGGTCCTGCTTCTACCCACACTAGAGCTCTCCAGCAAAGCAGCCTTCCCAAATTATACCTCAAATGGTGCGGATGCTGTTGTCAAACTGGTTTGCCTCATTTTTAAATAATGTCTATGTTGTAACATCGGGAAATGTGACCCTTGGATAAACAACTTTTGATCTAAAAATCTCTCTATGTATGAAATTGAAATAGGACACATAAATTAAACTCTCAATCAACAATTAAGCATATTTTCATGTTATGAGGACTAAGAATAATGGGTTTGATCAAGTTGCTATTTGTGAGAATATATTGACCCTGCATCTAAGAAATTCCGCTCCTGTGGGAAGAGCTTATTCCTGATATCAAATGTAATGTTTCTCTACGACAATCAGAGTGTGGGTTTCTAGCAGGATTTCCCCCTGGCTGAATAAACAAATGTTACAAAGTATTTACCAGTGTATCACTAGAAGTTTCTGGAAATTGCATTTAAAAGATCTGTCTGTGTACTTAGATTCTTCCTTCCTTAGGCAGAGAACCACACAGACAGTCCCAGGCTAATCTGCAAAGCGCGTTGCAGTTGCACTCAATCCTCCCAGCAAAACATCATAAAACCCTTCCTGTTTGACTTTACACAGCATTTAAACATCAAAATAATTACCAGGAGGCTGAGGAAGCTGTGTCACAGCTCAGGTCAAGCTGTTCTCTCTCGAAGCAGAGGTACAGAGCAGAATGTGCACAGCAGCTGGTTAGGGCAAGTGTGCCAGGCTTAGGGATGGGAGAAAAGGTAGGACACTGTAATGGGAGGTCACTTATCTCATGCCATCGTTAGGTACCAGCATTGAGTAACTTTATAAAAGAACTACTTTATGTTCTTTAGAAGTCCTTCAGAGCTAACATGATGCAATATAGCTGCTACTCATTCACTTCCTTAAACTTTAAACTTTTAGAGGTTTACAAATTAAATGATAATAATATAAAACAATTACATCCAGTAACAGCCACATCTGACTGATTGCCACTGCTGTTATATAAAACTCCTTAGAGAACTCTCGGTTTTATGTTAAAATAAAAAAAGAAAGGAAAGCCTCGTTTTTCAAAAAGGAGGACAACTGACTCTTCAAGATGCATTTTTCTTCCTTTTAGCCCTTCATGCATGCCTCATTCTGTGCATGAAATAACTGAATATATTTCCTAGGGTCGGTCACTCTGCTTTCCACAGCTTGCAAAAATTAAGGGATATTATTGGATTAAAAACAAGCAAACACTGTGCTCATTCTGTCAAACAGCCATGCTGTTCTGAGCATGATGTGCCATGCTCAGAAAATAGGCCGTGCTCATTTTTATTGATTTATTTCAAAACTTCTGTCAGTCAAAGTGACCCTGGAGGTTTAATAACTTTTTTTGCTCTTGACTGTAGCAGAGACATATTAGGCAGGACTGGTGAAATATAGCCATTAACATATAAATCCAATGCCTTATCAATAATACTTTTTAAAGTTGGTGACAAGACCTAAAAATCATCATTTAATACCATTACATTCAGCAGCTTTTTCATTTGACATGATGATTTAGTGATTTAGTGCCATGACTATAAAATGTCAGGAGGATTTATTGGCATGAAGCAGATCAATTCGTATTACAAAATAGGAACAAAAACTAAAACATCCTTTTTGTGACCTACTATATTCTGTTCTAAGCAGAGAGGATTGAAGTATTATCTAATTAGAACCCTTAATATTAGCATTAGAATTATTTTTTCTTAAATTTCATTCTAAAGCATGTAGTAATTGTGTCTATGAGTCATGGCAGAAAATGAAAGATATTTTATCCACAGGCAGCAAGTTTCCAGTTCCATCAAGCTCAAGTAATAATTTTATCAATCATCATATAAAGAGTAGATTTCTAAGTGAATCTTGAATCTTTTTAGAGGAATAAATGGGAGAGAAACACCAGGACATTGAATTATTTCAAATATGACAATGACTCCCTCCTGACATATTGATGTTTGTTTCCATGGAAACATTGTTTACAAAAAATAGCTAATATTTTGTTTTGCTTGGGAAATCAAGTTTACACATTTCTGCCAGCACAATTACTATGATTGGTTATGAGAATTCGCATTGGACTTAATGTCACTTCTAAGCAAGTGTGATAAATGCTATAGTAGGAGTATGCTGAGAGCACAGAGAAGGATCACGTAGCTCAGACTATCCAGGAAGGCTTCTTGGAAGAGATGATGCCTGAGTTACCTTCAAGGACAAGAAAGAGTTAGGTGAAAAATGAAGGAAGGGATATCCAGGCAGAGGAAATAAAAGAGGAACAAGAAAACAGTAGAGAAAGAAGAATCAGATTTTAGGTGCGCCTTTGCTTGTCTCTGTCTCACTGAGACTTTTTTCTTTTTTTTTTTTTTGAGATGGAGTTTCCGCTGTTGTTGCCCAGACTGGAGTGCAGTAGTGTGCTCTCAGCTCACCGCGTCTTCCACCTCCCATGTTCAAGCGATTCTCCTGCCTCAGCCTCCCAAGTAGCTGGGATTACAGGCATGCAATACCACACTTGCCTAATTTTGTATTTTTAATAGAGATTGGGTTTCTCCATGTTGGTCAGGCTGGTCTCGAACTCCCGACCTCAGGTGATCCACCCACCTCGACCTCCCAAAGTGCTGAGATTACAGGAGTGAGCCACCGCACCTGGCTGAGAATCTTTACCTGGAAGACGATGAAGGTCTGTAAAGGCCACTTGTTATTTTTACATGTCAGGCATCTGTTTTCTTTGAAGGTAACTGCACTTTTACTTTCCCTGGAGAACCATACATCCCCCACATTGGCTATCAGGTTTGAGTGAATCAAATAATTCTACCTTCATGGACATATGACTTAGGCTTGGCCAGTCAAATTTCATTATACTAACCAGAGTGATTGGCTCAGAGGTGGCATTATTTCCCTATTGTTAATTGTAACCAATTAACACAAATTTAGTAGCTTAACTATAAAAGTAAATTTATTATCTTATAGTCCTGGAGGTCTGAAGCCCCCAAATCAAGGTGTCAGTGGGGCTGTATTCCTTCTGGCTCTAGGTATCTTTCAGCGTATCTTTCAGATCTTTCTCTGGCCTCTGCTTCTGTCACAACGTCTCCCTCTATGATTGTTACCTCCCTGCTTTCCTCTTACAAGGATTATGTTATTACATTAGCCCCTTCTGAAGTATCCAGGAAAATCTTCCAATCTCAAGATCCTTGACTTAATCACATCTGCAAAGTTCCTTTTTCCATGTAAGGTAAGATATTCTGGGGACTTAAACATTGACTTCTTTGGGGGCCATTATTCCCTCTATGATGGGGATGTTCATGTGACCCAAGATAGGCCAGTAAGACAGCCCCTACATTAAATTGGAAATATTAGGAAAGAGGTACTCTCTTTTTGCTAGAGAACTAAAATGGTGGAAATGTTAAATTTAGAGCTGCTTGTACTCATTTTGCTACGACTTGGGAGCACCTACCTTGGAATAAAGTCAACAGAAACACAACAAAGTAAAGGGTGCAGAGGGAGGGAATCCTGTTGTCCATTGCAGCTGGATGTGTGTTTCTACCTCTGGATTTTTCAGTTACCTGAGCCAGTAAATTTCCATTTTTGTAGAAGCCAGTTTGAAATGCATTTCTCTTTATGCAACTAAGAGTCTTGAGAAATATAGCAGCAAGTAAGCCTTTTAAGAAAGGGACTTAAAACATTCAGTTTTTACTTAATAAATGAATAGCTTGCACGGGCATGGAAATGTGATGGAAACAAAGCAAGTCTGGAATTAGCAAGATGAATTAGGGAGGAACTTCAGCAGATAAGGAGAGAAATTATGAAAATGTGAAGCAAGGCTACGCGCGGTGGCTCACTCCTGTAATCCCAGCACTTTGGGAGGCCAAGGCGGGTGGATCACAAGGTCAGGAGTTCAAGACTAGCCTGGTCAACACAGTGAAACTCCATCTCTACTAAAAATAAAAAAAAATTGGCCTGGCGTGGTGGCGGGCACCTGTTGTCCTAGCTACTCGGGAGGCTGAGGCAGGAGAATTCCTTTAACCTGGGAGGTGGAGGTTGCAGTGAGCCAAGATTGTGTCACCACACTCCAGTCTAGGCAACAGAGGGAGACTCCATCTCAGAAAAGAAATAAAGAAGCAAGTCAGTGGTAGTGGCAACAGAGGAAGTAATAAATTCAAGCTATAGTTCGAAGATGAATGCCAGGATTTGGTGACTGATTGGATGGAAGGAGTGAGTCTTGGCTGAGTTCCAGGTTTCTGGCTTGGTTACTGGGTGAATACTTGGGTCATGAATGAAGTCAGCTGAGCTAGGCATATAGATTTGAGAATCATTGTACAGGTGTTAGAGAAGTCTATAATTTTAGACAAAATTATTTTGAAATAATATAGCTTTAGAAGAGAAGATGATGGAGGACAGAATTTAGGAAAGTGTTTATAAGAGATACTGGCATCATAAAAATGAACAGAGGAAAGAATGTCAGAGGAAATAAAAATATCATATTGCTTTATTTTTCTACATTGAATTAAATGATTACATTTTCTTTAGAAACTCTTATTGGCAGAGTGGTTTAAAAAAGTCAATTTAGGAATGCTGAATCTTCCCCAGTGAATTCCTGGAGGCTTATGTCTTGTCCTAAAATTGATGGAAGGGCCTCCAGTCTTTAGTTCATTATGATTTCCATTGAGATGATAACTTTTATGGTTCATATGACTCCTTCAAAGGTGGACAGCTTCTTCTTTCACTCCAAGACCCCATAATGGATCAGAAGATAGAGACTGAGATGAGTTAAGGAGAGAATTGAAGCGAAGAGAGTGAGTATAAATTATTTTTTTCTGAAAGTTTGGGTATGTAGAGAAGGAGATGGTGTGGGATTGGGGGAGGAGAGATGAAGGTCAAGAGAAGTTTACATACTTTCCTATTATGGATTGACTTGCTAAGAAATCTATTGGTGTTTCGGGTTCTTGGTTTTGTTTTTGTAGTTTCTGTTTATTTGTTTTCTACCACATGCTCATCATAAGAGAAATATCATGTCTTTCTTTTTCCCTTGCTGATATCAAATATCTCAAGACAGTCAGTCTGGCCCAGACTCAAGATTTTTGCCCATGGAAAAGAAATAGATGTGTCTGTGAGTATATGATAATAAAATAATAGTTGGAGAGGGTGGAGGGAGAACAGGCTTTGGTGATCAGAATATAGGTTAGTGGATCCTGAAGAATTATCCAGAGAAATCACTGAGGGCAGGTTTGCTCAGATTCCACAGGGAGATTCTGCAGGCATAGGACTGAGGTGATGTTGGCATCTTCATCTTAACAACCACACCAGGTAACTCTGATTCAGGTGGTTCAATAACTACATTTGAAAGTTTTATTCTTTGAGGGTTACATGAAGGAAGGCACTCTAACTTCAAGGAGGTATTGAATCTTGAAAGTCAGAAAGAGAGTTGCAACATCCTAAGATGGTGGAGCCAACATAAGTGATGAGCACTAAGAACTGAGGCCTTCAGAAGCTGAGTTGTCAGCTTAACTTGGCTAAGCTGAGCAAGGAAAGAGTGCTTGCCTTTAGTGGAGGCACTGGCCTGTGAGCAGACCACCCAGTCCTCTAGGCCTGAGGTGGGAGAGGGAGCTGCACCTAATGACTGGTATTGGACTTTGATAGTGAGGCCTCCAGTTGAAATTAATTTGATTTAGAAAAATAATGTGGCATTTCTTATACTTTAAGAGCCAGGGAACAATTTACACCTGATATTTATTTCATTTTTAAGGATAGGAGAAAATTGAGCATGGTTGGGTCATGAGAGGAAAGAGGTAATTGTAAAAAGGAGAGATTGGAGAGAGAAGACATTTCCCAAAACGTCTGAATGGGTTCTGGGCATTGTTACAATGATAATGATGGATTTCCTATGGCAAATCCAAGATGCAAGACAGAAAGCCCTCTGTCAGCAAGTAAGTCTCTGATCCACAATACTCTGCCCTTTGCCCATTCTTGCCATGACCTGCTCAGGTGTCACCTCCCCTGGGAAGTTTTCCAAGCCCAGATTCTTCTGACCCCTCCTATCTTTGTGGAAATGTTAGATGTTGCATTGGCAGCAAAGGACAAGCAACTTTTTCAGAATACCATATTCTTCCTGATGTTCCTGGCATCGTCTATGCACCTTTTAATTCACCTATTTGTTCCGAGTGCAGGGGTATGTGTCATTAGTCTTTCTTTCCCCAGTGTCTACCATCATATCTGACACATAAGGACTTAATTCATGTTTTTTATATTGAATTAAACTTTTGATAATAAACTTACACAGTTGACTCTTGAACAACATGAGTTTGAAATGTATGGGTCCGCTTATACATGGAACATGGATTTCTGCCTCTGCTACCCCTGAGAGAGTGAGATCAACCCTTCCTCTTCTTTGTTAGCCTACTCAATATAAAGACAGTGAAGATAAAGAATTTTATAATGATTCACTTACACTTAATGAATAATAAATATATTTTCTCTTCCTTATGACTTTCTTAATAACATTTGCTTTTCTCCAGCTTACTTTATTGTAAGAACACAGTGTATAATACATATAACACACACAATATGTGTTTATTGACTTTTTGTGTCATCAGTAAAACTTCCAGTCAACAGTAGGTGATTGGTAGTTAAATTTGGGGGGAGTCAAAAGTTATGTATGGATTTTTGACTGTGTGAGGGTCAGTACTGCTAACCCTCAACATTGTTCAAGGGTGAACTGTAGTATCTAGCATTTAATTCTAGACTAAGAACATAATGAAAAAGTTTGCCACCAGTGATAAACCGGTTGAAAAAATTTATGTAGCATTTCTAATAATACATAAATTAATGTCCATTGTTTATTATCCTAGCTAATTCACAATTCTCCTCTTTTATTTATTTATGATATTTGCATATCTAGAATATATTGGGCAGTAGATATGTAAATAATGAACAATACCTAGTACTGGTCTTCTATGAGCACACGGTCTAGTAGCAGAGACAGTACAGTGAAATTACATTACAGTGAAATAAATTCTGTCATAGGCATAGGCACAGGATGTTATTGCAATACAAGAGAGAATCTGAGAAGGAAACTATATGACTTGAAGGGGTGTAAAGGGACAAGGGAAGGTTTATAGGGGAATCTAAGCCATGAACCATGACTAAAGGACAAGTAAGAGTGATCATGGAGGGTGGGGCAGAATAGGAAGATGGGGCAGAATCCGTTTTCTGTCCCTCTCCCTTTAATGTTTAGGAAACAGCCAGTGTTTCAGTACTGCTGGAGTGTGGGGTTTGCGTGAGGATGTGGATAAGCTTCTAATATCTCAGCTACATGAATCATAGAGTTATTTGTGGAGTTTTATGTCTTGGAGTCAAACAACTGACTACAACAAACAACTAGCCTCAAGTTCAGGTCTTGATTCCAAATCTGAAAAGAATATTGATCATACCAGTAGAGTAGAACAAAGCTCCAGTGGAAAAACAAATTAGAGAGTTCATTGCAGTTGAAAATATTGGATATTGCATTGCCAGAAAAGGACAAGGAACTACTGAAAGTTCCCCTTGTATTTTAAGGGGAACTTCTCTATTCTCTTTCCAAAGAATTTCTCTATTGGTTTGAAGACACTAAATAGGCAAGTACTTAGAAACTGAATAATTCATTGTGCCTGTTTCACTTAGTATATCCATACACTGGTTTTGCTTGGAACTCATTCACACCATTGATTTGAGTATGCTGTTTTGGTAGTTGAGAGTTTAAGCTCCTTGTCTTTCTCCTTGTAAGGATATAAGTCTCTCATGCTAATAATGATCATTTTTATTCTCTGAGGCCTCTCCAAGAAATCTAAACTGAAAAGTTCAGAATGCCACAAAACAAAATTAAGGTTTTCAGGTAATGTTTCCTTCAGAACTTGGTAGAAACTTTATTAGCATTGAAGGTGGAGAGAGAAGAGGCACTCTATGGTGAGGTTCAGAGCTCAGGTGTAGGAGAAAAGATCGAAAGGACTCTCAAGACCAGGCATGGGAGACTCACCTCCCTTCCCTCTATCCCAAGTATGACCTTCACTCATCTTTTCTTGCATCCTCCATTTGAGATGAAAATGTTACCTAGGCATCAGGAGATGAAGATCTAGAAAAGATTGTTTTAAACACCTAATTCTAGATATGTCCACATTTCCTCTTAACTTATGTTCATCCCTGGGCACTCGTGGAATGTAAATCTGATTAGTGAATAGCTTCCTACTCTTCCTCAAACTTTGATCGAGGCCTACAAGTCTCCATATCACTGCTTACTTCTACAGATACAACCTGGCAACTCTGGAGTTCACTCGAGATGATCCAGCCCCATGCTAGCCCATTCTCAATCTCTTAAGTATGTAAATTTCTCCAGTCTTATGGCATTTGCACTTGCTGGTTCTTCCACCTTAAGTATTCATTCCATGGTTCATGACATTTTTGTTGTCTTTCACTTCAGGTCAACAGAGTAGTCTTTCCTAATTATCTTAGGCTCTCATTTCCAGGCGCCACCGTTGCCCTTTGATTCCATTATAACTATCAGCTGGTTTTCTGATTTGTCTGTCTCTCCCAGAATGCCACTGGTTCTCAAAGCCTTTAACATATGAGTGTCTAGGTTCTACTCAAGATATTTTGATTTGTGTGTTCTGAAATTGCAGACTGGTCATCAAGAATTTTAATAGCTCCTTGGGTGATTTTAATGAGCAGCCAAGATTGAAAACCACTGCTGTGGATCATTGGTTCTCAAAGCGTGGTCCCCAAACAACAGTATCAACATCATCTGTGAATGTGTTATAAATGCAAATTCCCTGGCTCACCTCAGGTCACCTTGAATTAGAATCTCTCCTTGTGATTCTGAGGAATGCTAAAGTTTAGGAAACCGCTACTCTAGAATAAAGTCCCTGAGGGTTGTTCTTTAGTATCCAGATATTCTGCAGTGTCTTTGACCTATAAGGTGTGATCGATATTTGAAACAGCAAATGAATAATCAATAATAATCATAATCAACCAATGAATAAATTACATAAATGATACAATGAAGGTATGACTTTTTCTTGCAGAATTGAATGCAAATGATTTGATTTCAATGCACATCTTTCTACTAGGACCTCAGGATAAATTTGTTCTACTAGCCCTCATTGAGAAATTATGTCATAGCAGAGACAGAAGAGCAGAAAATAGTGTGATTTCCTGAACTGCTGCCCCAGCAATTCTTTTTCTCAGCCTCATTTATTTAGTTCCTGTCACTATAGCACTGAGTGTTTTGACAAGTGTGCTATTTTCACTTCCATGACTTGCACCTCTAATTCTAAGGTGGCAAAGTGGAGAGGCTACTTGCTAGATTTTATTGGTAACAGATTAACACTTACATTTGTTTTCCTTTAATTTCCCAGTTAGTGGGTCACTAATGACTTGCCCAATCAAATTAGGGGATTCCTGCCTTTTCTTGGATGAGCTTCCATGCATTGCATGTGAACAGTCCTCTGCTAGAAGCCCAGTGTTGCTATTATCTGCACCTCCTCCCTAGCACCATCTGGAAACCTCACCACCCTCAGAATGCAAGGTGCATCCTTCTCCATTCTTACACATTTTATCATGCTGAGAATGCTCAGGCACTGGGAGACCTGTCATGATTGGCTTGCTTCAGAAAAAAGAAAAGATTATCTCCTCTAATTCTAGTGTGAAGTTGATATATAAGCTAGACAGAAACAATGATATTAGTTCAAGCTGCTTAGAAGTGAATTATGCCTTCCCTTGGATAGAGTTTCTAACAAATAAACCAAAAGCTGCTACTAGGGGTGGATGCTAATTGTGTAGCTCAGACTTGTTTCTGGTATTATTCTCTATAATAAATCACTCTCCCAGACCCTAGAGAGAAATAATGCTACAGCTTTACACTGGCCGAAATGGCTGTGCCTGCAATCTCCTCCCTTGCCCAAGGGTGCTCTGGAGAGCTTTCCTTCCAGATCACAGGGTCCTAATCGGTGTGCATTTCAATGACTTTCCTGTAGGGGCAGCAGCAGCAGCTTTTGAAGGACACAGCAAGGACTTGCTCAACAAAGATGCTCTACTCCCTCCGCTCCTTGTCCTCAGTGGTTGAAATTCTCAGCTGTAGTTGCTCCTTTAAAAGGCAGGAGGATAATTACAGTTTAGGTAAATTTCTTCCTGGCTATCTCCTTCTCTGATTCTTATTTTCCATCTTCTAATGTTACTGAATATTAGCTTAACATAGATAACTCATTTCAAAACCTTGAGGGGGAGGGTGAGGGGAAAAAAAAAAAAGAAAACATCCAGGAAGAGAAAATGAGATTGAGATCACAAATATAATCATGGGCTGATATGGTTTGGCTGTGTCCCTTCCAAAATCTCAACTTGAATTGTATTCCCCAGAATTCCCATGTGTTGTGGAAAGGACCCACGGGGAGGTAATTGAATCATGGCGCTGGTCTTTCCCGTGCTATTCTCATGGTAGTGAGTAAGTCTCACAAGATCTGATGGGTTTATCCGGGGTTTCTGCTTTTGCTTCTTCCTCATTTTCTCTTGCTGCCGCCATGTAAGAAGAGTCTTTTGCCTCCTGCCATGATTCTGAGGCCTCCCCAGTCATGTGGAATTATAAGTCCAATGAAACCTTTTTTTGTCCCCAGTTTCAGGTATGTCTTCATCAGCAGTGTGAAAATGACCTAATACAGTAAATTGTTACTGGTAGAGTGGGGCATTGCTGAAAATATACCCGAAAATGTGGAAGCGACTTTGGAACTGGGTAACAGGCAGAGGTTGGAACAGATTGAAGGGCTCAGAAAAAGACAGGAAAATGTGGGAAAGTTTGCAACTTCTTAGAGACTTGTTGAATGACTTTGCCCAAACTGCTGATAGTGATGTGGAAAATAAAACTCAGGCTGAGGTGGTCTTAGATGGAGATGAGAAACATTTTGGGAACTGGAGCAAAGGTGACTCTTGTTATGTTTTAGTAAAGAGACTGGTAGCATTTTGCCCCTGCCCTAGAGATTTGTGGAACTTTGAACTTGAGGGAGATGATTTAGGGTATCTGGTGGAAAAATTTATAAGTAGCAAAGCATTCGAGAAGTGACTTGGGTGCTGTTAAAAGCACTTAGTTTTAAAAGGGAAACAGAGCATAAAAGTTTGGAAAATTTGCAGCCTGACAATGTGACAGAAAAGAAAAACCCATTTTCTGGGGAGAAATTCAAACCAGGTGCAGAAATTTGCATAAGTAGCAAGGAGCCTAATGTTAATCCCCAAGACCATGAGGAAAATGTCTCCAGGCCATGTCAGTGAACTTCCTGGCAGCCCCTCCCATCACAGGCTCAGAGGCCCAGGAGGAAAAAGTGGTTTACTGGACTGGGCCCAAGGTCCCCATGCTTTGTGCAACCTAAGGACTTGATGCCCTCTGTCCCAGCTGCTCCAGCCATGGCTGAAAGGGGCCAATGTATAGCTCAGGCTGTGGCTTCAGAGGGTGGAAGCCCCAAGCCTTGGCAGCTTCCATGTGCTATTGAGCATGTGAGTGCACAGAAGTCAAGAATTGAGGTTTGGGAACCTCGGCCTAGATTTCAGAAGATCTATGGAAACTCCTGGATGCCCAGGCAAAAGTTTGCTGAAGGGGCGGGACCCTCATGGAGAACCTCTGCTGGGGCAGTGCAGAAGGGAAATGTGGGGTCAGAGCCCTCACACAGGGTCCCTACTGGGGCACCACTTAGTGGAGCTGTGAGAAGAGGGCCACTGTCCTCCAGACCCCAGAATGGTAGATCCACTGGCAGCTTGCACTATGCACCTGAAAACGCCAGACACTCAACACCAGCCCGTGAAAGCAGCCAGGAGGGAGTCTGTACTCTATAAAGCCACAGGGGCGGAGCTGCCCAAGACAATGGAAGCCCCCGTTTTGCATCAGTGTGACCTGGATGTGAGACCTGGAGTCAAAGAAGATCATTTTAAAGGAGTTTTACAATTTGACTGCCCTGCTGAATTTCAGACTTGCATGTGCCCTGTAACCCCTTTGTTTTGGCCAATTTCTCCCATTTGGAATGGCTGTATTTACCTAATACCTGTACCCCCACTGTATCTAGGAAGTAACTAGCTTGCTGTTGATTTTATAGGCTCATAGGCAGAAGGGACTTGCCTTGTTTCAGATGCTACTTTGGAATGTGGACTTTTGGGTTAATGTTGAAATAAGTTAAGACTTTGGGGGACTGTTGGGAAGGCATGATTGGTTTTGAAATGTGAGGACATCAGATTTGGAGGGGCCGGGGTGGAATGACATGGGTTGGCTGTGTCCCCACCAAAATCTCAACTTGAATTGTATCTCCCGGAATTCCCACGTGTTGTGGGAGGGACCCAGGAGGAGGTAATTGAATCATGGGGGGCTAGTCTTTCCTGTGCTATTCTTGTGATCATGAGTAAGTCTCACAAGATCTGATGGGTTTTCCAGGGGTTTCCCCTTTTGCTTCTTCCTCATTTTTTCTCGTGGCTGCCATGTAAGAAGAGCCTTTCACCTCCTGCCTTGATTCTGAGGCCTCCTCAGTCCTGTGGAACTGTAAGTCCAATTAAACCTTTTCTTGTTCCCATTTTCGGGTATGTTTTCATCAGCAGCATGAAAATGAACTAATACATGGGCTGTCCTTACTTCTAATAATGAGGGAAAGCAGATGCCCTGTGCAGCATCACAAATGGGATTTGTACATGCCCTGAAATGTGCCACTTTTCTTCAAGTGTGATGTGAAGACGAGGTAGACAGTTGTATGATGAACATTCACTGTGGAAACTGATCCTGCCACTCAAACCTTCCTAGAATGGCCAACAAAGAAACACGTTCCAGGACCATAAGTTGTATATTAAATACCTCATCTATTTATTTATTTATTTATTTTTGAGACATAGTCTCGCTCTGTCGCCCAGGCTGGAGTGCAGTGGGCGGATCGCAGCTCACTGCAAGCTCCGCCTCCCAGGTTCACGCCATTCTCCTGCCTCAGCCTCCTGAGTAGCTGGGACTACAGGTGCCCGCCACCTCGCCTGGCTAGTTTTTTGTATTTTTTAGTAGAGATGGGGTTTCACCGTGTTAGCCAGGATGGTCTCGATCTCCTGACCTCGTGATCCGACCGTCTCGGCCTCCCAAAGTGCTGGGATTACAGGCTTGAGCCACCGCGCCCGGCCCTCATCTATTTATTTTGACAGAATTTATGGCATGATGAACATCCTGATGCCCTATATTCAAAATATCTTTCCAGCTGGGCTGACCTCGATGACTAAACTTTCCCATTTTCTCACTCTTTTTTACTGAAGCAAGATTTCTACTCTATTGGGGGCAAAGGAAAAAGGGTGGGGGATAGTGGTAACACCTCAGTCTGCTCTCTGCCATTAAAGCCATAGCTTAAAGCTGTTTAGGTCACTTTAGGTCCCTTCACCTGTATGGGCTCTGATGCAGAAGAATCAGGGTAGTTCTGGAACGGCAAGCCCTACTAGGTGGGCTGGGGCAGCATGAAGACAATGGACTCCTGGCCTTGAGCATAGTGGAACGTGGCAATGAAGCGTGATGCCCAGAAAGTCACCAGAACAATCCTTCATTTATTTTCTAGGTTTTTTAGGTTTTCACTCTGCAGCCAGAGTAAACCTTTAAAAGTCCAGCTCCAACCATGCCATTCTATTTACTTCAGTGGCTTCTGACTGCTATGAGAATGAAGACAGAGCTGCTCAGATGGACTCCTGCCCACCTCTCTGGTCTTATTTCACAGTCCTATTAAATGCTCTTTTAACATATTATATTTTATATGGTTTATTATCATTTTATTTTGATAATTGTATAATTAGTGGCTTAATGTTTATTTCCATTGAATTGAAATCTTCATGAGATGGAAGAGATTTTATCCATCTTTCATCGATCGTCAATGCTTTAGTTTCAGAATGTGCTACAGAGCCTTGCTCACAGTAGATACTCAAAAGTTATTTGTTGAATGAAGCGAGTAAGAAAACATTTTGGTTAGAAAACATAGGTGTCTACAAACAAAATGTGGAAAAGGAAAGGAACAAATAGATAAACATTTCAAACTAAAAACAATGTATTCTCTCTTTGGGGGGGAAATTGTGGGTATTGTCTCATTAAAGGTCTGAATGAAATAAAAAGTTTTCTTTTTATCAATATTCATACCTCATAACTCTTTCCAATGCACAAACCTTATTAAATTTAGCCAAAGTGGCAAATAGTTATTGTTATTGGTAATAAGAAATAGTGGTTAATTCTCATGCATCCATACATATTTTCTTTGACAAATTTTGATCTTGGGCTAACTTTTTTTGAATGCTAAAAAAAAATGCAAGATGATTTCTAACTCATCACTTCTAGGTGTGGGTTAGAGAAAACAAACCCAAACACTGAGAAAGCTCCAAATCCAAATCTAAAATCATCTGGAATATTTGGCTGCTTTAGATTATCTACTTGTGATCTGTATAAGCACATTAGTACAATTAATTGAGAACTGGCCTTGTTGATATTATTAGTAATACTCCTTTAATTTAAACCACATTAGACACAGCAATTCTATTCCTAGAGTATATATCCATAAGAAATGGATACAGATTTCTACAAAAAGACCTATTATGGGAATGTTCATGCTCACTCTATTCCTAATAGCCCAAAACTGGAAATAATGCAAGTGTCCATCAACAAGATAATGTGTATAAAGAACCATAACATTTTATACTAGAACACAACTAATATTTTATATTAGAACATGACTCAGCAATCAAAAGGAATTACTGATACAAGCCACAGCATGTTTGAATCTCACAGACATGTTGAGCAAAAAACTCATACTCTATGGTTTCATGTAAATGAAGTTCAAGAACAGGCAAAACGAATCCATATTTCTAAGCTAAAAATCAGGACGGTTGTTGTCTCTAGAGAGGGGACGATGAAGGATTGACTGAATACGGCCACGAGGAAACATTTTGAGGCTAATGAAGTATTCTATTTTGATTTGGGTGATTGCAATGTGGGTATATACATTTGTAAAAAATGCATTGAAGAAACACCTAAGATCTGCATTCTTAAGATCTGTGAAAGTGTGTGGTCTAAGTTAGGTAGATTATGACTCAATAAACAAAAATGTCAAAAATACAAACCAATAATTGGCCTTGTCAAGAAAATACTTTAACAGCATCAGAAATAAAACATGCCTTGTTTTTCCCAATGTACTTGGCATCAAAATTGGAAAAAACTAAAAATGGTCATTAATATACATGATGAGATATATGAATTAAATTGTGCCCCTAAGTTATAACAAACCTCATATGCGGTTAACCAACATATCTACCCATGAGTGCAATGGTGAAATTCTCACAGGGTAGGAATTTTTTCTTGTTTATATCTGTGTTTCAAGCATCTAGCTCAGTGCCTGAACTGGCTCTTAGCTTGAGTGAATCTGAAGAAGCCTGAACTTCTCCAGGCCTCAGTTTTTTCACCAATATAATGGAAATAATACCTGACTTTCCTAAGTGTATTATATAAACAGCATAATAGACTATCTTAGTCTGTTTGTGCTGTTACAATGAAATACCTGAGATGGAGTAATTTATGAATAATAGACATTTATTTTTCACAGTTCTGGACGCTGGAAAGTTCAAGATGAGGGCTCTGGCAGGGTTGGCATCTGGTGAGGGCCTGTCTCCCTGCTTCTAAGATGTCAGCTTGAACACTTCATCCTCACATGGCAGAAGGCACAGAAGAGCAAAAAGGGCACTAGAGTGCTGCCTTCAGCCTCTTTTATATGAGACTTTTAATATTTTCAGTAGGTTGCTTTATGTGCCAGTTTCTCCCTTTTCCCGTAAACTGATAAGATAATGACGACAGGACTCTAGGGAGACATATATAGTCAAACTTTCAAGACTTGGCTCAAGGAATAAATCATCTATAGAGACTTTCTAGTACTCCCCCACTACACACACACACACACACACACACACACACAAAAGCATGCACTTAACCCAAATAAAATTGGCCACATTCTCTTTGGTGTCATAAGGATGGGAATTTATTTTATTAATCTTTGTATCTTCAGTGTCTAGAACAAATAGTCCTCACATGAAAGATATTTGATTTTTTTGAATAAATAAACCTCAATGTATTATAGCAATATTAATATATAGTAATATATAGCAAGAGTAATATTTGATTTTCTAGGGAATACAGAATGTGTGTTGCATTTATGTATGAGTAGGTTTTCTTTATATCCTCTATATATGAATGAGAAAATTGCATCTGTGGAGATTAAGTTCTTACTTGCTCAAGGTCACTCAGTGGCTGAAATGGGAGTTCAATCCCACATTTGTCTGTCTCCTCCCAATAATCATAACCATTTTGTCATACTGCCAGGTCATTAAAGTCACTTTTATACCAGGCATTATATTTCAGATCTAACCTAAGTCAAGTCTAGTTGGTGTAAAATAATCCTTCTAAAGATGGAAAGATTCTTCCTTTGATGACTAAGCTTTCATTGCTAGATAGAGTGCCAGGATAGAAATAAAAAAATTTCTGTTATGGGGTCAGGCAAGTCTCTTTTGAACTTTTTGGGCCAGGGTAAATCACTAGATCTTTCTAAGCCTTTATTTTATTATCTTTAATTAGAGAAAATACTATCTACTCTGTTTTACCTCACAGGATAGAGAGAATCATACAACAATATGTGGAAGTGTTCCATGAAATTTAAAGTGCCAGAAAAGTATTCTTTTAAAAAAAGTCATGTCAATACAAACACATGAACCATTGCACTGTTGAATTCAAACATGCACATATTTGGCCATTTTGAATTTTTGTCATCTGTGTGTGTGTGTGTGTGTGTGTGCGTGCGTGTATTTATATGTGTGTGTGTGTATTTATATGTGTGTGTATGTATGTGTGTGTGTATGCAAAAGTTATCTTTAAATAAATCTTTTTAAAATGAAGATAACTTTTGGGTAATTTATGGGATCTTTTTAATTGAGGTTTTTCTATTCCAACTAACACGACCCCATGGATTGGTTTACCAGCCTGCAATGAGAGGCCTCGTGACCATGTGGCCTACTCATTCAAGCAGATGGAATAACACATTTGGTGTTAATTAAACCTTTAAAGGGTCTTCAAAGGGTGGCAGTAAATACTAGATATTTCCCTTATTTAAAACACTAGCTGATGAAGAGTTCTTTTTTACTTTTTAATGAATATAGGATTCCCATCTGTTATCTTTACAAAAATGCAGCATGTAATGCAAAAGCAAAAATAGAATTGGAAAAATTGTGTCATTCCCTTTCTCTCACAGTAAACCATTCTTTTCCAGATGAAGCCTCTTTTTTTTTTTTTTTTTTTTTTGTTGGCCACCATATCTCAGAGCCATGGGAAACTATTGATCAGTCCTTGATAAAGCATAACTAAGTAGGTCTTTTGGTTCCTCGTGTTTTAAAGGCGTAGTGATAGATACACCAGGTTGGCTCATTCAGCACCAATCCCAACCCCTGATTAGTTTGGCTCTGTGTACTCGAGAGGCTGGAAAGCTTAGGATTACATTTCAGTCCTGCATGCAATCCACCTGGGAGAGACAGTGATGTGGAAGTGAGCAATGTGAGGAGAGAGAGGCTCTTCAAGCAGGCAGGTACAGGGTGATTTGCTTCCTTCTTGGCAGCCATGGTGGCGTTTCTGGGGTCTGGTCCTAGCATGTTAGGTTGCGGGTACAGAGAAGTGGGGGCGGCAGCAGCGTTTTAGCAATAAAAACCCTGTGAGGCAACTGAGCATTTTTCATACTTGTTTCCGTGGCTGACTGCATACAAGCTTGTTTTTCTGGCCCTCCCAGAGAAGTTTGTGAACTACCTAACATTCTTTAATCAACTCTATTTTGCTTAAACTAGTGAGAGCTGATTCTGTTGCCTGTAAGAGTCTAGGCATGTATAAGGAATGCTACATAGTGAGGACATACATCTATTGATACACTTAAACACTGCTAGTCGCCTATCCAACTGGCCTTTTCACCTTTCTTATTTTTAACAGAACTCCATTTTGTAGGGGGTAGGCAATGTCTCCAGTTGAAAAAAAAATGACATTTCCCAGCTTCTCTTGCAATTAAGCATGACTGCAGAAATAATTCTAGCCAAAAAGATGTCAACCGAGGATATCTGGGTAAGCTTTACTTCCCTGATATAGGCACCATCTTCTTTATGCCTGTTTTCTGCCTGAAATATAGAAGAAGCAGCTGGAGCTTCAGCATTCATCCTGGAATCACAATGGAAAGGCCCAGAGAGTGGCAGAGATCCTGTCCTGACATCCATGTGCCTCTGCCCATGCCAGTAACAAACACCTGCATTACCTCTGGACTTCTTGTTGCATGAGAATAAAAATAGACACTTATATGCTTTAGGCACCATAGTCAGTTGCTTATCATCGAAATTAGGTCCCTAATGTAACTAATTTCTAACTCAACTAAAAGTAAAGGTAATACAAGTTAGAAAATGTTCCAACAAAGCAGCTATTGTAGTTGTAACCATTTGGGTTTCCATAACAAAAATACCACTGACTGGGTGGCTTGAAAAACAAATATTTCCTTTTCACAGTTCTGGAGCCTGGAAGTTCGAGAGCAGGGTGCCAACACTGTCAGGTTCTTGATGAGTGCTCTCTTCATGGTTTTTAGATGGCTGACTTCTTGCTTCTCATATGGTGGGGAATAGAGAGAGATGGGAAGCAAGTTTTCTCATGTCTGTTCCTATAAGGGCACTAATCCCATAACATGGGCCCCACTCTCATGACCTAATTACCTCTTAAAGGCCCCTTTCCGCAAATATCATCACATTGGGGATTGGAGTTTCCACATATTAATTTTTAGGGGGCACAAACACTCAGCCCATAGCAGCAGAAATTTTAATAACGTTTATCTTTGGTAACAGGAAGCTTGCCCCTGTCTTATAATAGGAGCCTGGGCTAGATTCCCAAAGAGCCTCTCAGTTCCTTTCCTCACTCATTGGCATTCATTAATTAATTCACCTATTTCCTAAAGAAGGTCCCATCTCCTACATCCAGTAAAGTGGAGAAAAGGATCTTGCCCCTTCTCCGGGATTCCACACTCAACTCTCAAAGACCAAAATACAGAAGCCACAGAGAGACAAATTTCAGCTATCTATAAAAGACTATTTGTCCAGAGTTTCCCAAATATCAAACAAGCATAATTGAAGGTAATGAGTTCCTGGTCACTTAAGGTATAAGCATAGGCTAAATGACCTTTGGGAGGGGACATTCAAAGAGAGGGATCAAATATTAGACCATGATTAGAAAGACAATTTGTTTTCCAGTTCTACAGTTCTTGGGTTCTATGTCAACACCTCATTCATAAATGTTTTGCAGTTGACTATCAGTAACTGGTTTGTTTCACTGACTCCTCCACTACCTTTGTGATGAACGTCCACCTCTCCAATGTCTTGTGTGTTACAGGTGTACCCTTGTTTTAAATTTATAAGGTACAAGGAAAAGCTCTGGGGAGGAAATGAAAGTAGGAAGCCAAAGGTGAAGCAGACTAGAAAAAGTGAATAATGAAAAAAGACCAGTGCCTACAGAAGGAAGGGAGTTACGTTCATTAAAGTAAAGGTTGAAAGCGAGTAGATTAAAAAGCTGAATTAGATTCAGTTCCTAGAAACAAAACTTTCTAGAGACTTGAGGGCATGAGGACCAGGTGATGTAGAGCATCTGGCTTAGGATGCTAGAGAAGGACCTAGAGAGGGCAGTTTCAGCCTGACTCGGGGAGAATGTGCTAAGCAGAAAGTCTGCTTTCCTTACACCATTAAGGTAGAGATTGCTCAAGGACAGAGAAGTACGATGGGGTAAAAATAAATCACACGTCTAGTGGTGCCAAGCAAGAACCTGTCATATGCTGACCTGTTTGTAGTCTGCTACCCTGGGATTACTCACCTGTACCAAAGTAGTTTCTTGCACTCTAAATCATTTGGCTGAGTGCAATGTTCCTGATTACTCATTACAAAGACATGGTTGTGAGGGAGATTAGGGAGCAGTGCTGTGTTCCCAGGCCCCTCTGCCTGGGAAAGTAAGAAGATCAGGGATTAACACAGGGAGCCTCCTGAGTGGACACATCCTGCTTGTTTATCACTTGGCTCTTCTTTACCTGATCAACTCAGCTGTCTCCAACAGCAGTTCTTCTGGTCCAGAGATATACCATGTTTCTGCCTGCTCAACCCAGGTGTCTTTTAAAGTGAAAAGGTGTCTGGATTTCATTTCATGTTCCTTAGTCTCTGGTTCCTAAGTTCTTCATGCTGGCTAATGTTTCAGGTGGTTGCAAAGAGGCATCATTTCTCAGAAATGCTAATGATATTTCCCAACCAACCAAATCACAAATCCTAACTGGATCCTCAGCCTGGCTTGCTTTCAACAAAGCAAGTGATTACAAGGAAACAGAAAACAGCCTCTGCTTTGACTTAGCTTCCTCTTGGCTGGCTTTGAGCCTTGCGGGGTCTGTTTCTCACCCCCACACAGTTCCCTATCACAGCTCAAGCTGCTGAGGAAGTGACTAGCAGAGGCTCTGTCTGAAGCACCCCTCTCTCTGCATCCTACCTCCATGGAGAGGCACCCTTCCTTCCGTGGCAGATGCTCCTGGAAAATGCTCTCCTAAAGTTTTACATGAAGCATTTCCAGACATGAAAAGCCTCTTTGCTTCCTCCACCGTGCACTCTCTTACCGCCCTCCTCTAACAGCATCTAACATCAAGCAGCCGCACAACTCAGAGAAAAGCCACACATCAAACTGACCTTCAGAAAGGTCAGCTTCCACTTTCCAGGAATTTCAGGAATAGTCAGTTGTTTTCTACAGGTAGCTGAATTCTTCTGAAAATAACATATAGACTCCCCCCATCTCCCACACTATCCTGAGAATGTTGGTATCTGTAGTGGGAAGGTACAAAACAAGAAATGACTTTTTTGATGTGTATTGGCAGCCCAGCTTTCTTTAAGTTGAAAATGTGCTACACGTCACAAAATTGAGGACTGGTCAGTCTGTTCTTCCTGCAGGAGCCTCTAGGCTGTCTCCAGAGTACTCGGCCTCCCTGCCTCCCTGCCTCCCTGAAGTGCCACCCTTCCCCAACACATTCCTTTCATCTTCTTAACCAAGGAGTACTCCCTGCTTCATTCAAATATGACTTCAAGTCCAATTTCACCGTAGAATCCCTCACAGACTAGTAAAAAAGTGATACTGCTGAACACTTAAGTATGACAAATTCCATGCATGTCTGCAACTCAGGGCTGTGAAAACGCTCCATGTTAAATTCATAATGTAAATGTTGATGTCATTCATGCCATGTTAGCTGTGTTCATTTATACTAGATCTCTAGAAGGTAAGAAGATTTAATTCAATTCACTTTAATAAATATTTGGTGAGGGCTATATGCATAGTAACATCTTTGCATAGAATCATGCAAGAATAATAGCTAATAAGTGCTTTTTGATGAGAACCCTATTTTATGCTATGCTGGATGGCCTTTAATTTTTGTTATAGGATGTTTTGAAAAGAGAGGAGAATATAATCACTATTCTTCAACAACAAATCATGATTTTATAGAAATTTCAAACTATTATATTTCAGAGAACTTCTAGACACCCTTCAAATAAAGTGTTTGGTTTTATTTTTTATTGGAACAAAAAAAATGGTGGAAGAAAGCATTACTGTGGAAGGCATACTTCATGCTAATATTCATTCTCAAAGTTTCAATACATGAAAGAGAATAACCAACTAAAATCCATGCAAATAATTATTCCAAGTGCTATCCATAATGTAAATAGTTATAGGAACAGAAACTTGGGATGATTGGAAACATATTCTCTTTGCTCTTAATCTGACAATCTGGGTCATGACTGATTATTTCACACATCATGGTAAAGATTTATAGATTTATTTTCTAATACACTGAACCAAAATGAACAACACACTGCTTGGGATTATGCATTTTCAGGTTCCAAAGAAGTCTGAGAAAGGTCTTGGAGAGTGTCTCCCTAAGGGAGGAAAGACTGTGGTTATGGAGATGTTAGTGCCCCTTCTGCTTCTTCAAACCAAAACTTGACCTTGAGACAAACTTCGAAAACAGCAGTAGGCAGTTACTCACAGCCTTCTCTAAAGCTGTCAAAATCCAGTGTCCTTGCACTGAGTCTTAGGGGAAGGGCAGAGAAAGTGCCCATGATAAGGACAGCAGAGGTAAGGGTATAACCCTGTCCTCATATTACTCAGGCAGGACAGACTGTTGCCTCCATGTGTAATATGAGCCATGCAGAGAAAGTTCACCTGCTCCAAAGTAATTCTACTTTCTGGTGTCAGAGTACCTGGTGTGGGATAGATTTTAGATTTTGGTTTGGCTTATTAGTAACTACATGGTTTTGGTAACAACAATGGCAGGACGTCAACAACAGCAGATGCCACTGAATCTTACTTTGCACTGGGCACCTCTCGTGCACTTTACATTAATTCACCTGTTTAATTCTCGCAACTCATCTGAGAGGTACATAGTAGTATGGTACCCATGTTACAGGGAAAGAATATGAAGGACAACAGGTCAGGAAATATGTCTAACATCACAAAAGAAGAAAGTCATATAGTCTGAGTATTAGTGTCTTTTTCCATAAAATGGGGATCATTTTTTTTTTTACATTTCAGGGCTAGTATGAGGATTAAAGAAATAATAAAGGTAAAAAATCTGGCACATAATAGATGCTCACTATGTAGATATATTATTTATAATTCCTTTAGATTAAAAATCCTTCCCCTAGTTTGAGACCAGCCTGGGCAACATAGTGAAACCTCATCTCTAACAACAACAACAACAACAACAACAACAACAAAATCCAAGAGTGGTGGCACATGGCTATACTCCCCCAGCCACTTGGGAGGCTGAGGTGGGAGGATTTCTTGAGCCCAGGAGGTTGAAGCTGCAGTGAGCTGTAGTCGAGCCACCGCACTCAACCTACGCAACAGAAAAAGACCCTGTCTAATAATAATAATAATAATAATAATAATAATAATAATACCCTTCTCCTCACCCCTTCCTATTATGAACCCAAAATGACTCCTCATTTTTCTTAGAGGTTGCTTACCACCAAATGCACAAGCAACCTAAGAATCAGGACAGAAGCACAAAGCAATCAAAATAATCCAATGGAAATAAGCAATCAAACAACTGTCTTGCCCATTATCCTAGCAGAGCCTGTGGGAGCCTCGCTGAGAGCCTATTTACACAAAGGCAGACCTGGTTCTAAGGAACTTGGCTCTAAGATGATTAAAATGCAAATTAGAAGACGCTGGTAGGGAGCAAGCACACTGCTGGTAGCAAGTCCTGACAGCTGACAGTCTGGCTGCAGGAGGGGAAAATGCAAGCACCATAACGACCAGGCAGAAGAACTCAAACTGCAGACCGTCTGGACTCCCCCCGAAACACAGAATCCCTAACAAAGATTATGAGTCCTCTGAGAAGCCTATCCTGGCACCTTCTCACCCATTTTGGCAGTCATTACTCCTCTGTGTCTCATAGATGCCCATCCCTGCCCTGTTCGCAGCTCAGGTCTAGCCTCTCTTGCCCTGGACTTTAGGAATTTGCCTTCAGCATCCTCATCCTAATTGGACTGTAGGTTCCTTAAAGGGAAGGGCATTTATTGTATTCATCTTTGAGTATGTCTGAGTCTCTCACATAAGGGATGCTCAAGGTATGTTTATTGAATGAATGGTTATTGATTTAATATATTACAAGAGAAAGAGACAGGAATTTAAATTCATGTTTTCACAGATAGGAAACAATGCAAAGGAATTTGAGAAAGTTTCTATTCGAAGCCATTACAACTTTAAAAGCCTTCCCTTAAATAGGTAAGCTTCTATCGCCTGGAAAATTAATGTCAGTATGGAGCACATCATTAGCTGAGGGTTCTGGATAAAGTAGGCATTGCTCTGTAGTACAGCAACCCATGGATGAGAAGAGGAGAGAAACCACAAGAGGAGAGGGAACTAGGTCTTAATGGGAGCCTGGAAATTCTAAGGAGAAGTGGGGTACAGGAGACAATGAATACTGAGGATGAGTATGATCAATGCTATAATTGTACTGATGGCCAGCTCTTCTCTTTTTCCAGAAAATGAAATGCCATTTTAAAGGAGACTTGGGATATTCATTTGAGTTACTTTGAAAGGTAGTATCAACTTTATCCATTTGAAAGATTGAACATAAGCAGGATAATAAAATGAGATGATAATTCATTGGATAAATTGTGAGGCATTTATGCATCAGGGAAGGGTACTTTTACAAAATATACAGAAAAAGGCTTTGACTAGCAAAAAAAACCTAGACTCTAAATAGACTCAGTAATGGAGAACCCATGAGCAGCAAGATGTGTGGTTTTCTAGGGCTGGGGACGAGGAGAGACAGAGAGGAGGTGAATAATGAGTGGCTATCATGTGTTAACTAAGCATTGGGATTTGGCTGGGATTGTGAACTGCAAGTCCAGAGATGGGGCAGAGAGAGAAGACATAGATGAGTTTCTGGGTCTGAATTCAGAGGGGAACCGTACCCATCTTCCAATATAGAATCAGAGAAGCAGCAAGACCTGAGAATAGAAAAACCCTGGAGATGTGCCTGAGCAGTCCTCTAGAACCGCCTTCCAAAGCCAGGAGCAGGGGAATAATTCCTGTGTGCTTAGGCGTAGCACAAAGGTGATGAGGACTATGAAGGGCCACCAACCTGTTCACAGCCCTGTGCTTCACAGCCACAGCAGCACGAGCCATGCCCCTAAGAGGGTCACCATAATGAACTCAGAGAAAGCCAGACCCAAGCGGCCTTGGAATGGGTTCCTGAGTGGACACCACTGTAACTTAGATGGGAAGGATCAACCTGAACACCAGTAAAGACAGAGGACAACCTGCACCAGCTACCAGCCCCCCAATTCATGCCTCACTACTAAAGATGGCCCCAGAATGAGACAGAACCTCAGCCAAGGGAGCTGTTTCAACCTTGCAGTGCAATAGGAACTTAGTCTATGGACTAAATTTCATTCCTACAAAAACACCCACCTTTTGCCACATCATCATTGACCCTAACCTAAAGCGCATCATCAGGAATGCCCTCTGAGGCTAGGAGCCAAAGGCCTCTTGCTTTAAGAGGATGGAAACTGCACACTATTGACCTGTTTGAAATTTCAAAAACAATCTGAACCCAATCTTGAAAGGTCACCCTGCGACGGTTGTTTGTAACAAAGTGAATTGAAATGTGTTAAAGGTGAGACTGGGCAAAGCATCCAGAGCTTCAGGGCCGTTTGCCTTGCAAGAGAGCACTGGCCCTCCTCCACAAAGTTCCTGTGGTTTGTGCTTGGAAGACTCCTTCTCTGATAGCCCAGTGACAGCCCACAGCAGGATAAAAGGTCAATTAAACCTGTGACAACCCCTCTGTGAAAGCACACAGAAGAGCATGCCCCACACTTGTGTTCTTCCAATTTCCATAGTCATGAATTTTATTCTGCTGTTCAGACAGACGCCTGTGAATGTAATAAGGAGAATTTGAATCAGCTAAAAGCTTCTGTTTCAGCTGTTTTCTTTTACAAATTTGGTTTCCATTGATATTCATTCATATCTCATACCCTTGATAGACTATAGTTAGGCTCCATATCTTATTGTTTTTAAAGGCATGAATTAGATTTTACATGCAAAATAAAACCTGTGAAATTTATTTTCCCCCTGAGTGAAAGAACTCACCTGGCACCTGGAGCAATTTTGCAAACTGTGCCAGAAACAAGAATCAGGTCTCACCAGTGAATACAGGTTTTTGCAGCCTAGAAAACTGTACTGCAAATAACATTCTAGAGGTCAGTTGTAATGTACTTTCTTGCCTTCATAAGACAATCTGAAATGAAACCAAACCAGGCAAAATTACCATACCATCATCCACACTGTCAATTTGGAAGCCTTTTTTACTAGACAAAAGTATGTGTGAAGAAAATGAAACAAGTGAAAACAGCACTGATCAGAAAGAAGATCAGTGTTTTGTTTAACACTGTATTAGTCAGCACAGGCTGCCATAACAAAATACTGTAGACTGGGTGACTTAAAAAACAGAAATTTTTTCACAGTTCCAGAGGCTGGAAGTTTGAGATCAGAGTGCCAGCATGGCTGTTTTCTGGGGAGAGCCCTCATTTTGGTTTGCAGACAGCTGCTTTCTTGCTGTGTGCTCACATGGCTGGGGAGATCTCTTTCTCTCTCTCTCTTTCTCTTCCTGTAAGGCCAACAATCCTATAGGATTAGGGCCCCACCCTTGTGACCTTTTAACTTTAATTACCTCCTAAAGACCCTATCTCCATATACAATCACACTGGGGGTTAGGGCTCCAACACATGAATTTTGCAGAGGAATCCAATTCAGTTCATAGGAAACACCTGTGAGGAATCTTCTACAGTTACTCAGCAGATGTATTCCCTTAGTGTAAGAATTCTGCATTGTGAATACATAGTATTTAAGTATTCTTATTGGCTTTAAAACTTTCAACATGTGCTAGAGAAATAGGAACTTATTAAAGGGTAACTTGGACCTGCATTCTGGAAGCAAACATTCTCTCATTTGGTTAATAACAAGGATAGGTCAAAGTTGGGTCTAATAAATGTGTAACACTTCTTGTCATATCAAGGATTCTCCCTTAAACATAAAGGTTTCTGCTAATATAAACTACTTATGAATCAGCCAGAGCCATTTTCTAACAGTTCCACAGGTGAGAAAATCTAAATCCTTTATGCAGTTCATTAAGATACCCTCCTACAAACATAATTCTCCCAACATCACATTGTCCTGCAGTCTTTCACTTTACTGTGTCATATAAATTCTGTGTGCTATTTAAGAAATCCAGATTAGGTATGGTGGCTCAGGCCTGTGGTCCCAGCACTTTGGGAGGCCAAGGCAGGAGGAGGATCACTTGAGCCCAGGAGTTTGAGACCAGACTAGCCCTGGCAACATGGCAAGACCTCATCTATATTTAAAAAAAAAAAAAAAAAAAAAGAGAGAGAGAGAGAGAGGGAAAGGAAGAGAAATCCACAGATCAAAAACTAAGATCTGTATTTAGGTAGGACCACACCTCCCATCACCCAGGTACTTGTCTCCAAGAGCATGCCTAAATGTGTCCTATACCACAATAATAATCATATTCCAAAGTCTTGTCTTTTCCACAAGCCCTACCTCATTCATCACCTAAACACAAAATGATCATTCCTTCCTTCAATTTCGGTAGCACTTACATTTCCTGTTTGTAAAATCCACTTGGAAATTAACTGTTTACTGTGGCCTTTCTCAATCTCAAACCTATTCTCAGGTACCATTAGTTCTCTATGAGAATTTGTAGGTGACTATCTGCTTGTTTCATTTTTTTTTTTTTTTTTTTTTTTTTTTACAGTCTCACACTATTGCCTGGGCTGGAGTGCAGTGGCACAATCTTGGCTCACTGCAACCTCTGCCTCCTGGGTTCAAGTGATTCTCCTGCCTCAGTCTCCTGAGTAGCTGGGATTACAGGCACCTGCCACCACGCCTGGCTTCTTTTTTATATTTTTTAGCAGAGATGGGGTTTCACTATGTTGGCCAGACTGGTCTTGAACTCCTAACCTTGTGATCCGCCCACCTTGTTCTCCCAGAGTGCTGGGATTACAGGCGTGAGCCACTGCACCCAGCCTCATTTTCATGATACTCTAAAAAATATTATAAGCATGCTTTGCATCACTTGATGAATACCTTATAACTGAGAACTGCCTTATATTTTCACTGTCTATTTGTGTATATGACTGTTTTGGTCCCGATTAGTACCACTTTAATTGTAACAAGCTAATTAAGAAAAGAACATAGGCAGACAATATGCAAATGGTGCTCTTGCATTAAGTGAAAGCTAAATGAGAGTAAGGTATTCTACATGCTGGAAAGAAATGACCATTCACCATTCAAAGAGAAAAAGCACTTGGAGAATGATGTCATTACTCAGTACACAGTTGTACGAGCATGTCAAACTCAAAAGAACTGGTGCCATGGAGTCAACACTGCATTCATCCTGAAAGGGGCAATTATTCTCAGGAAAACAGTATTACCACATTACACTGATCATTGTTAACTGGAATTTGTGGTGTTCTTTTGTTATCTTTAATTTATAAATGTGTTTTGGCTTCATAGCTATTAAGAACTATAAGCATATGGAGTATACCTGGTTTATGGCTATACATATTTAAGTTTAAATTACGATATAATTTAACTGTGGGATTCCACAGATTTAAAAAAATATTGTGACATTTCTTTGATTGCGGACTTTAAATGGTTGTTTCAGTCTTTTACTATTTGACTATTTCCATCTGTTACTGTCTTGCTGCTCCAAATGAAATTTTTCTGCAGGACAGAAATGAGCCTTTGGGCCATTTGCATCCTCTTAGCACTTTGTGCAATGTTGTGGACATAACAAATGCCCAATGACATTTGTGGATTTTAGCTCTTTTCATTCTAGACTTAACTTCCCTTTCTAGAATATTTTCTTTTTTTTTTTTAATCCACTTCCAAGTAAAGTATTTTTATCTACTCAGTCAAATGTTTCTGTCTGCCAAGATTCCAGGTAAATAATAGTTTGCCTTTATTGAATATGCCCTGTGTGCCAAGAACTGCTCTGAGCATTTTATATAGATCATCTCAGTTCATCATTATAACCATAAGAAGGTAGGTGGGTGTGTAAGGCCATTCTTGCATTGCTATAAAGAAATGCCTGAGACTAGGTAATTTATAAAGAAAAGAGGTTTCCACAGCCTGTACAGGAAGTATGGCGTTGGCATCAGCTGAGATTCTTGAGAGACCTCAGGGAGCTTTTACTCATGATGGAACGAGAAGCGGGAGCACACACGTCACATGACAAGAGTGGGAGCAGGAGAGAGAGCACGGAGGTGCCACACACTCTCAAACAACCAGAACTATCATGAGGACAGCACCAAGCCATGAGGTGTCCACCCCCATGACCCAAATATCTCCCACTAGGCCCCACCTCCAGCATTGGGGACCACATTTCAACATGAGATGTGGGCAGGACAAATACCCAAACCATATCAGTGGGATGATAAACAGACTGCTTCTACTTATTAATAAAGAAACTAAGCCATACAGAGCGTAAATACTTTGCCCAAAAATCATACAGCTAGTAACTGGTGAAAGTAGGATACCAACCAAGGCATACTAAGCTCATTGTCCATCCTTGTTCTGTCTGCAACTCAAATTTGCAAAAGGAGTGTAAAAGTCACTGCTCTATCACTGCGCTGTTGCCTCCTTATTATGAGAGCCTTCATTGGAAGAGTGCAGTGTGGATAGGGAAAATGTCCACATTCACACTTTAGCGAGGTATGTAGCTACTACATCATTTATTAAACACCTACCATGATATCTATTGTAAATGTACAAACAGCAAAATATATTATTCACACTTCAGATTTCTTAAGTTGACACATTGTTGGAAGGAAAATATTTTTATGTTTATTTGGCCTTTTACTCATATTTTTATCTTGCCTTTTACTGTGCTTAAAATATTGTGCTTGGCATGTATATAGCATTTCAGTATTTGTTGAATGAATGAAATCCCCTTCTCTTTCAAGTTTTGCGATAGTCAACTGCCCCATGGTTTAGCTTTATTGTCCATGAGCAAAACTCACTTTATTTTCATTGTCAGCTCAGTTTTTTTTTACCATTTACAAAACCCACTAATTCTCAGACCATGTCTGAATGCCTGATAAAATGGGATGTGGCAAAGATGGGTTGATATTTTTATGATCTTAATGATGTAATATATTTGGACATAATGGATTACTGGAATGATGACAAATGCATTGACTGCAAAAGAGCAATTCAGTTGTGGTCAATAGACAGTCTTCGAAGCACATCTTTTTATGGTATTATTTTTTTCTGCTCTTTTGTCTAGGCTGCAAGAAGAGTGGAAAATCTTCTGACAGGGTCTCTCCTTGCAGCGAGTTTGCAGTCAGTATAGACACTTCGTTAATATAACAAATCTAGTTTCCTTGGTTATTGGATCAAAATTTGATTTCCCAGGAGACTCTCCTTGTCTCTGCCCCTGATGATGAGATTTGTTCCCTGGTAATTCCGCAGTCTAGTGTGTCACCTCACAGTGTGATCAGTCTCATCTCAGACTAAACATGAGGGTAACCCCAGGGTCATTATCAAAGTGTTCTGTGTGTGAGTATGTGAATTGCGGTCTGTCCTGGATAGTTCTGAAGACTCACTCATTCATTCATTCATCCACCCATTCCCTTGACACACATTTATTGAATACTTTGTGACAGGAGCTAGGAACTGGGGATAGAGGAAATGATTTGGGGAGGGGGCCACACCTGCTCACAAGGCACTGCCACTTCAAAGAGACATGCAGTAACTGTTATGCAGTGAGGTAAGCACCGTATCTTCACAGGTGCTCAGACCCTATCAGGAAGAGGTGGTAGGAGTGAGGTGGTGTACATAGAATGCAGCACTACTTTGGGTTGTCATAACATCTTCTTGAGGCCTGTTTAGAACAGCACCCAGAGTGATGGGTATAAATGCCCCGTGTGTGAGACCATCTTTAGAAAGCATGAAGTCTCACCAAGAGATGAAGTGAGAAGCTGAAAATGCTGGCAGCCAGCATAATGGCTGGTTGAAGCCTTGTGTTGCTGTTCTTTTTTAATGTGTATAAATTCACGTGAATTTTCATTCTAGCATAATATAGCATATTTATTTTAATATAAAAATGTGTTAAATTACTTAGCCTCCTTCCCACCACCCATTTTGCAACCCTCAAGTTCCTCAAGTAAAATGTATACTCTAGGAAAAAAATGACAAGTTCTTCCTGGGACTTTTCATACTCTCTGGCACAGCAGTGAGTACTCCTATTCTGAGCTGGGAGGAAAAAAGAAACACTGTAAGAAAAAGAAGCAGAGTAACAGAACATTTCATTCAATATGACAAAAGTATGATAAGCCTCAAATATCCTTGGCTAAGCTAATTGACAAAACAGTGTAAAATTCTATTAAAATTCATGGGTCATAATTAGTTTGGCAAAAATAATTGAGAGAAAGTTTAAAAAGCTGTTGGTAAAAGTAATTTTGAAAATGCAAAGCACTGGTTTAACAAATACATTTTGTTTAGATAGATAAGAGAGAAGATTTGAGAATATTTATGTATTGGTTATCATAAAATGTATCTTAAGTTTACACTTATTCTAGATCTTGTCATTATAAACTTAGGTTTTGATTTAAGTCTATTTTCTTTCTTTTTATATTGAATGGTTTTTGTAGGTGGTTCCAAGTTCTGCTAACTTATAATCTTGGGACTATGCATGTTTATCATAGGAATCTGAAGAAAATATTTGTTGTAGAAAAAAAAGAGGTTACTTAAATGTTTAAACCATTTGCTCTGGGATGTTGATCTTATTCACCAACCTTGGTATGCTAAATTCACTGACTCAGACCTCCCTTATCTGGTTCTAATAAACTAAATTAGTATAAAAAAAGTTGAATCGCCTCTCTTAGAATTAGAAATGTAGCTAAAGGCATTTTTGTTCATAAAAAGCTACTTTTGCAAAGACAATAAAGTGATTCTTATAGATTAACTTTCAAACACAATGTAAAATCTTGATTTTCTTCTAAGTTCTCCAACTGGAACTCAACAAAAATCATTTGCTATCTGCCACCTGCCCCTCTCTCCCTGCTGCACGTTCCTCTTGTGGCTCTGGCAAGCTGCTGCTATTCCTCCGCTTTCCTTCCCTAGCCTGTTAATGCGTCAGCACTCACCCAGTTACCCCAACTAAGATCTTTTTTGATTTCTCTTTTCTTCCATCTCTACTCACCTGTCTTTCACCACCACTTAACTGCAAGTCATATCTAATAAATGACAATGGTGGCCACGTGCTGCTCAGTGCGGGGGATTCTGTCAGTCCTCACTTCCTGACCTCCTATTCTTGGCCTTCCCATGCCTCCACTTCATGTTCTGGAACTCAGTAACCTAGATTCAGTTGCCAGCTTGGTGACTAACTTAGAAATCCCACAGGATGTTACTATTCAAAACCTGTCCTCTCCCTGCACCACCCCCAACCCCCAGTCCCAAACCAGGCTGTAGGTTGGTGTGCTCCAGTCTCTACCCACTGTGTTTGTCCACTCAGAGAGGGAGATCGGGGACACATCTCCCAGCTGGCAGCTGCTCCCCATTCCAACCCACACCCCACCCTGCCACCAGAAGCACCCTTCTACTCTACTACTCAAAGCAGACATTGAATCTCTGCTGCCCAACACATGATAAGGTCTGTAACATCGTGTAGCAGGGTACATAAGTCCCACTGCAATCTGACTCAGACCACCACGTCCCCTACATTCATATCATGTTAGATTATCTCAAACATTATTTTATTTAACATTCCTGAGTTGCTACTACATAGCCAGGCAATGGGCTGGGGTTCCACAATGAGTAATTTTGATGCTCCTAGCAAAGTAATACCTAGAGGGGGTACGGAGAAGCAAATGATTAAAACACGGAATGATGATAGCTATGAGTGATGGTCAAGAGACAACCTAGGAATGTACCTAATCCCGCTTGGAAGCCTCAAGTAGCAGTAGATTTTCAGAAGACATTTGGGAATGGCAAGAGCTGAAAGATGCCAAAAAGTTAGACTAGCTTCTCTCCTTTGAAAGATCTTTTCTCCTTTCCAAGAGAATTCTTATTCAGCCTTCAGGGCTACTCTTAGGCTTCCCGCTAACCTTCCCAGGCAGAGTCAAATGTGCTCTCACCTGCAGCACACCTGAAGCACATCTTTCATATCCATATTACTGCTCTTATCCCATTGCATCACAGCCACTGGGAAAGACACTGGCCTTGCCCTCACCTGGGAACTCCATCAGGGTAGAGAAGGTGTCCTTATCCGTATCTGTGCCCAACCTACCAGATACTTAGTATATGTTTAATCAAGTTTGATGAATAATTCAGTTTAACAAAGAATTATTGTAAGCCAGCTTTAACATTTGAAAGTCTATTTTAAAATAAGTAAGACATCTGTAGGGACATAACACCTCCAAGAGTATCTTTTATTGTACCAAAATTCTTTTATACTTTAGAAAAAAATACACTGAAAAAATAAAAAAATAACAATTCCCTATAGAACTAAGCAAGGTCTCAGAAATGCTTTCTTATGTTTGAATACATTTTATAGCATGTGGCTGATTTAAGCGATGTTTACAGTTGCTGCTAAATTGTGGGCTGTTAGACACTTTAGCATTCACAGACTTCATTTGTGGGTGGGGACAGTGCAGACAGCTTAGAGGAAGGAACTTACAGTCCCTGGCCAGGCCAGTCTGGAACACACTCACCCACTGGCTTCCGGGCCCCTGAAATTGCACTTATCTTCCACCAGGACCAATGTGGCCACAGTGTATAGTTTTGTACAAGGCAAGAATGGCAATACACCTCCAGGATAATTAAACTAATAACAATTACACCAAAAACTTAGTATCCATTTTGGCATCTGGAAAGGTCACTCCCAATTAAATTGCTGGCAGAGCTTTCCACAATTTCCGACTTCACATCCCCTAGAGGAGTAATACATGGGCTATTTTGGTCACTAATAAGCTCAGGGTAACTGAAAATATATACCCATATACCTCACCACCACATGTTGTTTTAGAATTTCTTCTAAAATATTTAGAAGACATTTCCTGTAGACACTGGCAGGCTATTGTTTGTTTTGCTTTTCCATCTGGTATTCAATTAATATACTAATAACCACTCTAATTTATCCTGCTATAATACCGATCTTATTTTTTCAAGTGGCATGTTTATTTTCACTTGGGGACTGAAAAATACTGCAGATTGGAAGCAACGGTTCATTTGCAGCTGCCACATCTAAAGCAACTCCAGTGCTGTTAATGTTCTGTAATGGGGGCATCTAACTTTCTCCACTTGCTTGGCATTCTCTTGGATGTTAATGTTCACTAACTTTATATTATTAATTTAATGTTTATAAACATTGTTAATAAATATGAAAGACGTTGCAAAGCACAAATGGAGCACTAAAAGTTAGTAAGATAAATTAGACAACTTTTGCAGATACATGTATGTTGTAGGGTGTGTTTTTCCTTTTCCCACTTTTCATCTTCCCTATTAACCAGCTCTGCTGGTAGTGATGAAAGTCACTGAAATTTGCTCTGAAGTCACAGGGGCATTTTGTAGGTGTGAAGCTGGGAATTTAGGGAAATCTGAGTGAGAGGATCAGAATATTCAGAGAAAAGTCATTAAAATGGCAGGTGAGTGAGATGGAAATATCCTCATTGCATAGATGGAAAGCCTGTTAGTTGAGACTACCTATTAGAAAAGATAATAAAGGTGAGAAACTGCTATATGGCTGAAAGTGATGATTATGGGTTATATTTTTCTATCTCCTTTAGTGTTTTTCAGTGCTGGGCAATTGGTAGGCTCAGTCTTTGAAGACTGATAGATGTTAGCTTGATGCATGGTTCACAAGATGCCAGCTCTGTGGGTTCATTCCTCCTTTAAGTTGGTCTGTGACATATATCCCAAAATTCTCACATGGGGAGCCCAACCCGGATCGCAGCATTGTCACAATAGACTCTGAAGTTCATTAACACTACTGAATGTGTTCCTAGAAAGTAGGCTCTGCTGAGAATAGGTCAGAGATATTGCTCCTTTCTTGTAGTTACCACTCATTACCCCATCAAAATCTCTAAATAATTGTTGGTGCTCTCTCTTTTTATCTGAAGAGAAAAATGCCTTTGAGATAAAAACCCCAGGATCATGGTGGGCAAGAGGCAGGACTAGATTGCAGCTCCCATGCAGACAGACACAGCTGTGTGTGGAGACTCGCATCTCGAACTTTTGCTCCAGAATTACTGCAGGAATAAACCAGGAAAGCCAAGAGCACCCCAGACCCTCTGAAGGAAGCAGATTGCTCTTGCAGGACCTGGAAGATACCCCAAATACTCAGCTGCAGCAAGACCCGCCCAAGGAGAGTCTGAACTCAGACACACCTAGCCCTGCCCCACCTGATGGTGCTTCCCTACCCACCATGGTAGCTGAAGACAAAGGGCATATACTCTTGGGGACTCTAGGGCCCCACCCACTGCCGGTTTCCTCCCTATACTACCACAGCTGATGCTCTCTTCAAAACGCCATCTCCTGGCAGGAGACCAACCAGCACAAAAATAGTGTATTAAAAAACCAAAACTAAGAACCCTCACAGAATCCATTTTACTCCCCTTCGACCTCCACTGGAGCAGATGCTGGGATCCACGGCTGAGAGACCTGTAGATGGTTCCCATGATAGGACTCTGTGCAGACAACCCTCAGTACCACTCCAGAGCCTGGTAGACCTGCTGGGTGACTAGATCCAGAAGCTCTCAGGAAACCACATCTCTAGGAAAAGGGGGAGAGTACTACACCAAGGGAACACCCTGTGGGACAAAAGAATCTGAACAGCAACCTTGAGCTCTAGACTTTCACTCTGACATAGGCTACCCAAATGAGAAAAAATCAGAAAAACAATTCTGGTAATATGATAAAACAAGGCTCTTTGACACCCCTGAAAATCACACTAGCTCACCAGCAATGGGCCAAACCAAGAAGAAATCCCTGATTTACTTGAAAAATCATTCAGAAGGTCAGTTATTCAGCTAATCAAGGAGGTGCCAGAGAAAGGTGAAGTCCAATTTAAGGAAATCAAAAACATGAAACAAGAAATGAGGGGAGAAATCTTCAGTGAAATAGATAGCATAAATAAAAAACAATAAAAACTTCAGGAAATGATGGATGCACTTAGAGAAATACAAAATGCTCTGGAAAGTCCCAGCAATAGAATTGAACAAGGATAGAAAGAACTTCAGAGCTCAAAGACAAGGTTTTCAAATTAACCCAATCCAACAAAGACAAAGAAAAAAGAATAAGAAAAAGTGAACAAAGCCTCCAAGAAGTTTGGGATTACATTAAATGACCAAACTAAGTATAACTGGTGTTCCTGAGGGAGAAGAGAAATTTAAAAGTTTGGAAAACATATTTGGGGGAATAATTGAGGAAAACTTCCCTGGCCTTGCTAGAGACCCAGACATCCAAATACAAGAAGCTCAAAAAACGCCTGGGAAATTCATCACAAAAAGATCATCGCTTAGGCCCATCATCATCAAGTTATCTAAAGTTAAGACCATCTTAAGAACTGTGAGACAAAAGCACCAGGTAACCTATAGAGGAAAACCTATCAGATTAACAGCAGATTTCTCAGCTGAAACCCTACAAGTTAAAAGGAATTGGGCCCTATCTTTAGCTTCCTTAAACAAAACAATCATCAGCCAGGAATTTTGCATCCAGCAAAACTAACCTTCATAAATGAAGAAAAGATATAGTCTTTTTCAGACAAACAAATGCTAAGAGAAGTAACAAGTACCAAGCCAGCACTACAAGAACTGCTAAAAGGAGCTCTAAATCTTGAACCAAATCCTGGAAACACATCAAAACAGAACCTCTTTAAAACATAAATTTCACAGGACGTATAAAACAAAAGTGCAACTAAAAAAACCAAGGTATACAGGCAACAAATAGCACAATAGATGGAATAATAACTCACATCTCAATACTAACACTGAATGTAAATGGCCTAAATGCTGCACTTAAAAGGTGCAGAATAGATAAGAATTCACCAACGAACTGTCTGCTGTCATCAAGAGACTCGTCTAACACATAAGGACTCACATGAATTTAACTTAAAGGGATGGAAAAAGACATTCCATGCGAACGGACACCAAAACCCAGTAGGTGTAGCTATTATTGTATCAGACAAAACAAACTTTAAAGCAACAGCAGTTAAAAGAGACAAAGAGCGATGTTATATAACGATAAAAGGCCTTAATCAAAAGGAAAATATCACAATCCCAACTATATATGCACCTAACACTGGAGCTCCCAAATTTATAAAATAATTACTGCTAGACCTGAGAAATGAGATAGACAGCAACACAATAATAGTGGGAAAGTTCAATAGTCCAATGACAGCACTAGACAGGTCACTAAGGCAGAAAGTCAACAGAGAAACAAAAATTTAAACTATACTCTGGAACAAATTGATTTAACAGATATTTACAGAATATTCTACCCAACAACTGCAGAATATACATTCTATTCATTAGCTCATGGAACTTTCTCCAAGATAGACCATATATGATAGGCCACAAAACAAGTCTCAATAAATTTAAGAAAACTGAAATTATATCATGTACTCTCTCAGACCACAGTGGAATAAAACTGGAAATCAACTACAAAAGGGACCTTCAAAACCATGCAGATATGTGGAAATTAAATAACCTGCTATTGAATGATCATTGGATCAACAATGAAATCAATATGGAAATTAAAACATTCTTTGAACTGAATGACAACAGTGGCACAACCTATCAAAACCTCTGGGATACAGCAAAGAGGGTGCTAAGAGGAAACTCGTAAGCCTGAATGCCTACATCAAAGTCTGACAGAGCACAAATAGACAATCTAAGGCCATGCCTCGAGGAACTGGAGAAACAAGAACATACCAAACCCAAACCCAGCAGAAGAAAGGAAACAACCAAGATCAGAGCAGAACTAAATGAAATTGAAATGAAAAAATACAAAAGATAAATGAAACAAAAAGCTGGTTCTTTGAAAAGATAAATAACATTGATAGACCATTAGCAAGATTAACCAAGAGAAAAAGAGAGAAAATTCAAATAAACTCAATTACAAATGCAATTGGAGATATTACAACTGACACCACAGAAATACAAAAACTCATTCAAGGCTACTATGAACACCTTTAAGTGCACAAACTAAAAAATCTAGAGGATATGGACAAATTCCTGGAAAGATTCAACCCTCCTACCTTGAAGCAGAAAGAATTAGATACTCTAAACCAACCAATAACAAGCAGCAAGTCTGAAATGGTAGTTTAAAAATTGCCAACAACAAAAAAAGTCCTGGACCAGATGGGTTCACAGCTGAAATCTACCAGACATTCAAAAACGAATTGGTACCAATCCTATTGATGCTATTCCACAAGACAGGGAAAGAGGGAATCCTCCCTAAATAAATATATGAAACCAGTATCACCCTAATCCCAAAACCAGGAAAAGACATAGCCAAAAAAGAATACTACACATCAATGTCCCTGACGAACATAGATGCAAAAATCCTTAACAAAATACTAGCTTACCGAACCCAACAACATATTAAAAATATAATCCACCACGATCAAGTGGGTTTCATACCAGGAATGCAGGGATGGTTTAAGATATGCAAGTCAATAAATGTGATATGCCACATAAACAGAATTAAGAACAAAAATCACATGATCATCTATCTTAATAGATGCAGAAAAAGCGTTTGAAAAACTCCAGCATTTCTTTATGATTAAAACCCTCAGAAAAATTGGCATACAAGAGATATGCCTCAATGTAATAAAAGCCATCTATGACAAACCCACAGACAACATAATACTGAATGGGGAAAAGTTGAAAGCTTTCCCTCTGAGACAAGACAAGGATGCGCACTCTCACCACTTCTATTCAACATGGTACTGGAAGTCCTAGCTAGAGCGATCAGATAAGAGAAAGAAATAAAGGCATCCAAATCAGTAAAGAGGATATCAAATTGTTTTTGTTTGCTAATTATATGATTGTATACCTAGAAAACCCTAAAGACTCCTCTGAAAAGCTCCGAGAACCAATAAATGAATTCAGCAAGGTTTCAGTATAAAAAATTAATGTATGAAAATCAGTAGCTTTGCTATACACTGACAACAACTAAGCTGAGAATCAAACCAAGAACTCAATCCCTTTTACAACAGCTGCAAAAATAACATAAGATACTTAGGAATATACCTGACAAAGGAAGCAGAAGATTTCTACAAGCAAACTTACAAAATACTGCTGAAAGAAATCATAGATGACATAAAAAATGGAAACATATCCCATGCAGTACTGTGAAAATGACCATACTTCCCAAAGCAGTCTTCATATTCAATGGAATTCCCATCAAAATATCACCATCGTTCTTCACAGAACTAGAAAAAAAATCCTAAAATTTATATGGAACCAAAAAAAGAGCCTGCATAGCCATAGCAAGATTAAACAAAAAGTACAAATCTGGAGGCATCACATTTTCTGATTTCAAACTATACTATGAGGCCATAGTCACCAAAACAGCATGGTACTGGGATAAAAACAGGCATATAGAACAATGGAACAGAATAGAGGACCCAGAAATAAACCCAGATACTTACAGCCAACAGATCTTTGACAAGGCAAACAAAAACAAAGTGGGGGAAAAGATGCCATATTTAACAAATCGTGCTGAGATAATTGGCAAACCACATGTAGGAGAATGAAATTGGATCCTCATCTCTCACCTTATACAAAAATCAACTCAAGATAGATCAAGGACTTAAATCTAAGACCCAAAACTATAAAAATTCTAGAAGATAACATTGGAGAAAGCTTTCTAAACACTGGCTTAGGCAAGGATTTCATGAACAAGAACCCAAAAGCAAACGCAATAAAAATGAAGGTAAATACCTGGGACTTAATTAAACTAAAGAGCTTTTGCATGGCAAAAGGCACAGTCAGCCGAGTAAACAGACAACCCACAGAGTGGGAGAAAATCTTCACAATCTATACATCTGACAAAGGACTAATACCCGGAATGTACAATGAACTCAAATTAGCAAGAAAACAAACTATCCCATCAAAAAGTGAGCTAAGGACATGAATGAGCAATTCTCAAAAGAATGGCCAACAAACATGAAAAAATGCTCAACATCACTAATGACCATGGAAATGTGAATCAAAACCACAATGTGATACCACCTTACTCCTGCAGGAATGGCCATAATCAAAAAATCAAAAAATAGTAGATGTTGGCGTGGGTGCAGTGAAAAGGGAACACTTCTATGCTGGTAGGAATGTAAACTAGCACAACCATTATAGAAAACAGTGTGAAGATTTAAAGAGCTAAAAGTAGAACTACCATTTGATCCAGGAATCCCACTACTGGTTATCTACCCAGAGAAAAAGAGGTTATGGTACAAAAAAGCTACTTGAACATGCATGTTTATAGCAGCACAATTCACAATTGCAAAAATGTGGAACTAATCCAAATGCCCATCAATCAACAGGTGGATAAAAAAGCTGTGATATATATATACAACAGAATACTACTCAGCCCTAAAAAGGAATGAATTAATGACATTTGCAGCAACCTGGATGAGATTGGAGACTATTACTCTAAGTGAAGTAACTCAGGAATGGAAAACCAAATATTGTATGTTCTCACTGATAAATGGGAATTAAACTGGGGAAAGGGTAAAAAGGGGGTGAGGGATAAAAGACTACAAATTGAGTTCAGGGTATACTGCTCGGGTGATAGGTGAACCAAAATCTCACAAATCACCACTAAAGAAATTACTCATGTAACCAAATACCACCTGTTCCCCAAAAAATCTTGTGAAAAAAATATATCTGTATGTGTATATATATATGTGTGTGTGTGTATATATGTGTGTGTCTATTATATACATATATATGCATGCCTTTGAACCAAGACCAATTCCTTAAATTTTCTCCTCCATAATCCCTAAATATTGAGGATGAAATGCTGAAAAAGACCTGGACTCCACTCTCCAGGAATTTTACATACTGCTGGAGGAGTTTGGGTACTCAGGTGGCCAAAGCACAGGTACTCACTGAATGCCTGCAGAATTGAAGTAGTTAAAGGAGACTCCCATTTTCTACCTCCTGATATCACAATTAGTTTCTTTACTCATATGCTTGGTCTTGAGAGTGTGTTTGAGTCATGCCTCAGAATGCCTTGAGTTTTCATTAAACTTCGTGACATTTTGTTTTTTATTTTTTAAATGCAAGGGTAAATTTGCTTCTAAAGCACAGTAAAAAGTCATTTAAAGACAAATCTCATAGATAAAATGGCTGATAAGTCTGGAGAATAGTACTGTAAGACTATAATAAAATATGACTATGAAGCAACGAGGTCACTCTCTTACTCATGAACTAATCTGGAATGATGTAAAAATAATAGGAACTAACAATTTGAGCACTTAATCAGTTCAAATGCTTTGTGTACATTATTTCACTTAATTTTCATAATTCATGTATCATTTAATTTATACCAAATTAATTATGTAACATTCATGCTTCCATTTACAAATGGGAATAGAGATGCTAAGAGCCCCAAGTGTCATAAAGAGAGGACAGAGATTTGAAGCCAGGTATACCTGGCACCAGACCAATGCTCAGTCTAAGCCACCAACTTGTCTTCCACAAAATAAGATCTAGGGCTGTTTTGAGTAAGTAGACCATAATCTCAAAGCATTTTGAAGAATAATTCAAGCTCTTCAAATCTGGATATATACTGCCTGTGGTATCTTGGGTAAAACTTAGTCTAAAAAATGTAATGAATCAGTGCATACATGGCAGCAAGAGGTAAAGGTGATAATCTGTAACTATAAATTCGGAGTGTGCACTCAGTAAATAAGTGTGGAAGTCTTAGTGCATCATCTTAGGGACATTGAGGAAAGCAGCTTCTCTCATTATATTAAACAAACTTACATTAAGAATACAATAAAGGGTAGGGAGGAAAGAACAGAGGCCTGCAAGTGAAATATGCTCAATATCAAGGTTTGAGAATTCGTCTGCCATATTTTTCAATTTTCTTCTGTTTTTCAGGTGATAGGGTAAAGCAGAAGTCAATGTCCAGAAATGTTGAATTTTTGTTTTGTTTTGTTTTTTCGCATTTGTTCTATGATTATCCTGAAGATTGCAGGAGGTTTCCAGTTCATTCACTGTCAACAGTCTGTTGTAGACCACTTATTATCATGCCTATTTTTGAAAGTATCAAATCTGAGGACCAATGTAAAGTTAGTAAAAATAACATAAAAAATCAACTAAGCTACACAGATTTTGGAATATAGATGGGATAAGGCAAATGTTAAGTTGCTTCACACTTTCAAAAATAAAATAAACACAACATTTAACTCTTTGGAAGATACCTGTTAGTATAAGCTTTGAAAAAACTCCAGGGATGATTAAAATGTGGCACGTGCACAAGAGAGAAAGAGAGATGGAGAGAAAAGGAGTGAGGGGAGGGTAGGATGGAGCGAGGTGGGGAGGGAGGGATGGAGAGAGGGGGAGGGGGAGAGAGAGAGAGAGAGAGACAGAGAGACTATCAACATCCATGTGTACAGGAATTATTTTTTGAATAGAGATTTTTTATCTACAGTTATACATTTAAAGAATATTCACTAAATTATGGATTCAGGTGCTTTCAAACATATTTTGTAATGAACGGATTAGTAATGGAACAAATAATCACAATCTTTGAAGATGAGAAGCTTAAAAGGGGAAGAAAGGGCACTTAGTTATTAAATATATACCTCCAGGCAAATCAAACAAAAAAAACTCAGGGCATCAAAATTCTCCTGGGTTTTTCTGACCCCTTTAGGCTTAGAAATTCTAATTTTAACAGGCTCAGGATATTATTTTGCATGTTTTTGCAACTCATTAAAGAAGATAAAACTCTTTCCTTCTGAACTGAGCCCTTTATTTTAAAATAAAATCCCCCAGCAAACTTCTTTTATTGAAAGGTGTAAAAAGGATCCAAAGCAGCTAAGTATTTATTAAAACAATGTATAACTTAAATCTTAAGTCTTTACTCTCATCACACATCACCAGCATGTCAATTGGCTGTGGATGTTAGTGTTAGTAGATAGTGAGAAAATCAACCTGCTATTTGGCCTACATAACTAGAAGTACATCCCTCCAATGTCTTTCCTCCTGAATCGACTGGTTTTTACAGAACTATCCAATTGTGTCACTGGATGGCTTTAACTATGTTTGCTTTCCAGTTATCCTATCACATAGAAAAATCACTTTGACAAAAATTTTAAAAAATAGTAAGTGATGAAACACTATCCATAATATGCTTATAATAGTGTATTTTAATATATATAATATGCACATATGTTCATATATGAGTGTACATATAAATGTATATATGTTCATAGTAAAAGATAATGATATTAAACTATGTTAACTGCAGTTAATATGATCTTTTAAGATATATATGTGTATGTGTTCAGGGTAAAAGATAAAGAGATATTAAACTGTATGTTATCTGTAGTTATTTTTAGTAGGTAGAACTGTAAGAGATGTTTATTTTCCTTTGTGGTTTTAAATTCTTTTCTAAGTTTCCTACAAAAACGAGTGCTACTTTTGCAAACAAGAAAAAAAGAAAGCCAAGCACTAAATATTATTTCAAAATTTGGCATGAAATATAAAAGCCCAAATTAAGTATGTTCAAAAAGTCTGTCAAATTCTCATGTTTACACCGTTCCTTCTACCATAAACATAAAGGATCCGCTTGAATAATTTACATACTTAGGGGGAAGATATGGTCTTCAATACAAATCACCTGGTTTCATGATTGTTGAATTTAGATTGTTAATGGTAGTATGACTCAGCCATTTAAAGATGGAGTCCACCACATCCAACCTTACGCAAGAGGGCACCAAATCAGTTCAGCTGATGTATGGTAAGAAAAGTAGGAAGATGAGAATAATGTTAGCTCAAGCTGAGCACATTCTATTCACCCCTCATCAATGACCAGCTGCCACCTGCTCCTTCTCCAAAGTTCAACTATGTCTCCCTATCAAGTGATTCCTCCATTCTGCTTTGAAGGGCTAGCTTCAAAGTAGATGAAGAATCAAAAAGATTTATTTTGCATAGCTCCAAGAAGGAGAGAGAGCATCAATGGCCCAGATCAAAATTTAGCTTAGGAAGAAGTATCTGAGAGCTATGGTCAAAATCTCTTTCTGCTGGGGGAGGAAGTAAGGTGTCAGTGAGGGTCTGGTCCAGCTGGGACAGATTGAGGGATTTGTTCCACCAAAACTGAGTAACAGTGAAATCCCGAAACCATGAAGAACAGAGAATCAATCAGGAACGTAATCTGGTAAGATAGAGAGTGGAGTTGACCTAGTGGAATGGCTAGAAGAAGTTGTCAGGAGGTGGGGACCTGACTGAGGTATAGACAGTGCTGGTGATGACTTAGGAACAAGATCAGCTACCAAATTTGTGAAGCCCAGAAGATGAAAATGTAGTTGCTTGTTAAGAACTTAAGAATTTCAAGACTGTGACAGCAGAGTATTAAGTCATGCAGAAGGCCCTTTGAAACTGGCCTGGCATAGCAATAGGTCATCACCAGGAAGGAGAGGAGTGTTCCTGGGTTTATCATTTTTGGGTGGTCCTTACTTGCTCATGGACTCACTGATGAGTAGTGTGGAGACGTGGACTGTATTTAAATGACAATGATAAGGAAAAAGAAGATGGAAATTTTCAAAATGGAATTGGAAAGTAATGTTACAGGACATGTTCAAATATAAGCTGCATGTTACAGAGAGAATTCAAGCATTGAGTAGGTATTTAGATTCATAGACCTTTAAGATCCTTTTCAACTCAGAGTCTAGAATTGTATGCTTAGATTGGAGGGGCTAAACATCATTTAAAAGTATTCTGTAGACTATGGGTTCTGTAAGGCCTCAGTTTTTCATGTATTCCCAATTATAATTGTTTCAATTCTCATATATATTATAATCTTACTTGTCGGCCAGTTCTATCTTAGAAGCACACATGCTGTAACACAGTATTTTCCCTGCTGCCCTGTTTAGCCTTAAAATCATTGCTCAGCAGGTCTCTCATAGTCCCAGAGACCTTTTGGATATTCTTTTTCATCTCTAAATATAAGAAACAGGAATAGAACATTAGATCCTATCCTCTGTTCAGCTGAGTTCAAATTCCTTTCTCTTCTTCCATACAAACATTCATACAACACAGAGAGCTCATTTTCTTAACTGCTTATCTCCTCATGTTACTGTGTAAATTGTTCTCATTCCTCATTTCTCCCTGTATTCACACTTGTTGCCATGTGGCATTGCACTTCCTCCAACTAGAGATGGAGTATATTTTACCATCTCATTGACGGTGGGCTTTACCATGTTGCTTTAGTTTGCCCATGGAACATGGACAGAAATGGCAGTGTGCCAGTTCTAAGTCTAGACCTTAAGAGACATTATGTGTTTCTACTTGCCAATTTTTCACTTCTGGTAGTGCCATGAGAAGAATATGTGCCAGGTATCTCATTGGTGGGAGGATAGGATAAAAGATTTGTGCAACAGACAAAGGCCTAGTCTGCAGCATGGAACCACGCCCAGCCAAACCAAGCTTCAATCAGCCACGCATGAGCTCATCTGTAAGTGTGTGAGCAGGAATAAATAATTATTGTTTCAAGCTACTGGTTTGTTTTCTAGTATTATTGTAACAAAAACTGGTATATCTTAATTTCCTAGCTCTTCCATACTTTTTTTTCTTTTTCTTTTCTTTCCCTTCTTTCTTTTTCTTTTTTTTTTTTTTTTTTTTGAGATAGAGTCACACTCTGTCACCAGGCTGGAGTGCAGTGGCACAATCTCAGCTCACCGCAACCTCCACCTCCCAAGTTCAAGCAATTCTCCTGCCTCAGCCTCCTGAGTAGCTGAGATTACAGGCACCCACCACCACGCCTGGCTAATTTTTGTATTTTTAGTAGAGACAGGGGTTTCACTGTGTTGGCCAGGCTGGTCTTGAACTCCTGACCTCAGGTGATCTGCCTACGTCGGCCTCCCACAGTGCTGAGCCACTGCACCCAGCCTCTTCCATACTTTTAATCAGTTAAGTGATGGTGAATATTGAACTCATTAATCAGTTGTGAAGAATGTTGTGATTACTAATTCAAATTTTGGAGTATGTAGACATGGATTGGAATCCTATCACTGTTATACCAGTCCCTTTTAACTATTAAGCTCAGGGTCTTCCTCCACTAGATGGAGATAATAAAATGCCCTACTTTTTGAGATTACTATGGAGACTGAATGAGGTGATGCGCTTAAAGTTCCAAGCATGATAATTGTCCCGTTACTGAGATTGGCCTTGAGTAAACACAGGATAGCCAAGCAAGCATGTCTGGAGAGGTGTGGACATTTGAAATAAGAATCACTTCATGAGGCTAAAACAATACCTTTTGTCTGAAGCACAATCAAAATAAATTATCAATGAAAAAATAACATGATTTAAAAGGAATTAAATGAGAATACACCTGAATATTTTCTGAAACCATTACTATGGCACAGCTGGTACAGCAATAGCTACATCCTCTCAACCCACCGAATTCACCTGAAGTGGAAAGTAAAAGGGAAACTTGTTCTAGGATCCATTATTATTTATCATGGCACAATGAGTAAAATGAACAGATGGCCAATTATTTCTGCAACTGCAATAAATGAAGCGTTTTTATGGGAAGGGGGGAATCTAGATCAACTACCTTGCTTATACACTGATGGGAAAGCCAAAGGAAAACTTTGACGTGTAGAGGTCAACATCAATAAACATCCACAATCTGTTGCTGGTTCACAGAAATATTATCATTTTTCTTTTGCAATAATTTCTGTTTATTGATTTACCAGTACATCTGTGCTTTAAGCAAAGGTTCAATTCTTTCCTGCCAATCATTTCTTCCTAATTGAGTTTTGTGACAGTTAAATGAGATAATGCATGTGAAAAAGAGCTTTGCAAGGTGTAAACGGATGTACCTACTGGCTAATTTAGTTTAAGTTGAATTGTGCAAGGATTTAAACATGCTTATCTGTTCCATTACAGCAAATTGTGAGATGTCAAACCTGGAATTAAAACTAGATGATAAAAATCAAGGAAAATGAGCAGCTGGTGGGGGAGCTGGGAGTGGGGGAATAGTCTTTCCTTCCAGAACCACTCACTAAAGGGATAGCGATTAAAACAAAGAGGTGGGCAATTCAAGGGAAAGTGTTCTTTGGGTGTGTTTTATTCTCCCAAGTATGTTTCTGTCTGAAAGAGTTACCAACTGTACTTTATTTTAATTGAATTAAAAGAGAATATAACTTGCTACTCATATACCAAAGAGTTTATATTGTTTCTGCAGTTTCAAATTTGTGTGTGTGTGTGAAGGTCTAAGTCTTAAAACGGTCATAACATTTATTTATTTATTTATTTACCAATATGCGACCTATGCTCAGGACACCATTTCTCCTCATTTTTTTTCTGGTCTCTTACCAGCACTTTCCATGATCTATCATAGGGAGTGTGTAGTCCCTAGAGATGTGGCATGGGATAAAAATTATTTTAAAACGTTTTCCCCTCTTGTGATGCTGTTAGAAGAGTAGGGAAGAGCCAACGATGGGGCTAAGAGCTTGTGCAGTGACCACTACTATTTTTGGCTCTGTGACCATGGGCAGTTCAGGCTTCTGATCCACTAAAGATGGAATCACAATAGTACCTGCTTCATGGGGATGTTTTCAGCATTAAGCAAGGTAATTCATAAAGATAATTTAGTTCTGTGCTTGATTGTGTTCCCTCAATATTGCCACTATTATAGTCACTGGGTGGTAAGGAAGACCATTGTGTGACTAAGATAAATGGAGGATGTAGGGAGAGGTGCAGATGTAATTGTCAGCTGATGCAAAGAAAGAACAAAAAACTCATTAATTTAACAGATTCAAATTTGGGGAAAATTGAATGTCAGGTCTAAGTTCTTTTGTAATTATAAAAGAATCAAATGCTAAAAAAAAAAATCCCCAAAACAGTGCTATGGAAAAGATTATAGGGAGACTGATTAAGCCAGTAGGAAAAAAAATTACTGTATTTAAGGATATTAAAAGAATTTATCATCACGGAACATGCTCATTATATACTAGTTGTATCTGTTTGATAATGTAGCCTAAGATCTTTATTTAGTAAAACAGCCAGGTTCACTTTACTGTGTACATTTAAGAAAGACAAAATTGCCTTTTTACTTTTTAGAACTTCAGTGTAGAGTATCTTTTGCACTAAATGCACTAAATTCAGGGATTTTAGTGATAGTTTCCTGTAAATGTGCCATATTGTACAGCTGAAGTATGAAAAACAGCATTCCTGAACCCCTTTCACATAAAAAGCTTGGCACAGATCCTCAAAAACCTCTTAAATAATACTGTCAGTGACCACACTGTCAGCATGAATCCTTATTAAGTAATTTTGACAAACTCCATCCTATCCTATCTGTGCAAATAATTTTCAAATATATTTAGGATCATGGATATTAGTTGAGCCAGCAAAGCAAATTAACACCACCCTCACCATTACAAGAAAATGGGCACCCATCTTTGTGTCAGATTAGTCACGTTGCATGCCAGAAAAACATAATCAGATCTGGCTTGGCCTACCATTTTATCTTCTGTCCATGTCGGCAAACCCTTCAGGAATCATGGAAAGGTGCCACACTGAAACATATTAATTAGCCTGCTTGCCCAGAGTGAGTGCTCTGGATTAGTGCCTGCGTTTTGGTGCTGCATATATTCAAAGACAGTAGTAACACAAAGTGAAATCTGGCCCAGACCAAGGGATTGCAGTTGCTCAGGCAGGGATGAAGGTTACCCAGGTCTCAGCCGTGGTGCTAAGTGCCCTGTGGTTCCTCATTGAATCAGAGGCAAAAGACCAGGAATGTCATTACTTCTCAGCTTCCCTGGATTTGGGACATAACAGTCATAGTACTCGATTTGGGAAATCTCTTTACTCCCACTGTGAAAATATGTCCCATTTTGCTGCCATAAATATTTGTTCAAGGCTTTCCAAAGTAAAGTCGAGGATTACAAAGGTTCTTTCATAACATAGGGACCTTTTATCCCTTAGACAGTTTCTTTGAACTAGAAGATAAATTTGAAGCAGGATAAAGGAGGAGGTAGATGAAATAGACACAGAAAAGATATCAGGGATTAGTCAGCCATATAACCAGTGCTCGAATATAATTTTAAACTCCTTGATCTTAGATATTAGATGCAAAGGAGCATTATCTGGCTTTATGTCCCCTTTCTTTTCTTCTTCAAAATGTAGTTCTCCCTTGCAGGACATAATTTTTGCCTGGATTGTTTCAGGGCCAGAAAAAATAAACTCTATACAGGTAGTTCAGAGATAGAATATGTGAGCATGGCATGGGGAGAAAACCATAATTAAGACCTTAAGGATGAATCTTTAAGTCTTTTGGTTTACCTTGTGTAACACATAGTGTATTATTTACAGTTGCCATATCATTTACATTACATTGCATTTCATTACATGAAAATGCAGTTTCTCAGGATATTTGTAGGTAAACTTTAATAATTTAACATATCTAAACACTATATACTTAGACTATTCTCAGAATTAAATAATTACAGCCAAAGACAGGGAATGTTATTCCTAGAATAGTTCCATGCATTTCAGCCAGTTTGGTTTGCAAAACTCCTACTAACTTGTCAAACTACATGGTGACCAATACAGGAGCCACTTTCGTGGTCAGAGTCCTGCACACTTGGTGAGACATATCAAGTTTATTAGTGTATGGACAAGAGGCCTTAAATCTTATAGCCAAGAGGCTAGGTTCAACCTATAAATGTGTTTTGTTCGACCTGTACACTGTTAAACATTTTTGATGCATTTAAAAAGCGAGATATTTCACACAAAATCTATATTTCTGGCTTCTCCTAAAAAGTTGGGTGATCTATCAATCTTGGGGCTATAGTTTACACAGAAAAATCTGCAAAAAACTCAATGAGATACTCTTTTGGCATGCTGCATCCCCCATAACTTCCTATGCTATTACATCTAGCCCAAAGCACTCATTGCAAATGCTCCATAAATAGATGAAGAATGAACTTGTAGATACATTTCTTATTTTGTAGATAGTGTGAATTGTTTTCTGCATTTCTTAGCCTGGCTTAACAGCCATACACATAAACACAAACACACAACATAGTTAAAAGAGCAGGTATGATTGCGAGTATGGAAATGAGCACTAAAAGGTTTGTTTTTGGTCATGGCTCTGCCAGTAAGCCCGTTGCATGTTTTGGAAAATTTTCTGTGCTCTTTGCACGTCTAAGAAACTCATCTGTAAAATATTGAATGAGCTTAGATAGCTTCCTAGCTTCCCTCCCAATCTAGTATTTTTGCTTTATCAAGAGGAAAACTTATTTTCTATTTTAGTGATTCAATTTGATTGTTTTCACTATTCAAATTAATTGGATCATAGAATTAAACTGAAAACAAAATCAAGAGTCTAGCTTCTCATTTTATAGATAGGAAAAACTGAAGAGATCATGCAAATAAATAACAAAAACTGCATTAAATGCAAGCAGGAGGTATGTTCAAAAATCTATGTTAAAACAGAGGTGGGAGCAGACATTCTTTATTTTATCAAAAGTATCATTTTCTCCAACCTGCTGCTTTATCCATAGGAGGGTATTTCATGAGCAACATGACTGGGATGAGACTTTAAAATGACTTTACCCAGACCATTGATCCAATTATCCAATCTGGAACCTTACTTAGTATTCCCTAAACTTAGTGTTCCCCAAACTTTTATTGTAATAAGCCTTGTATTACTTGGGTATATAGCTTTCTTTTCTAGCACATCGTTAAAAACAATTTTTTTTAATGAGATAAAATCTCACTCTGTCACCCAGGTTGGAGTGCATTGGCACGATCACGACTCACTGCAGCTTCAAACTCCTGGCTCAGATGATCCTCTCTCCTCAGCCTCCCAAGTAGCTGAGACTATAGGCATATGCCACCACCTGTAACTAATTTTTCCATTTTTTTCTAGAGAATGGAATTTTCACCATGTTGCCAATGCTGGTCTGAAATTATTGGGCTGAAGCACTTCGCCTGCTTTGGCCTCCCAAAGTGAATAAACTTTTAAGAGCAAGAATCACCCTTCTTTCTCTCTCTCTCTCTCTCTCTCTCTCTCTCTCTCTCTCTCTCTATTTATTTAAGACAAGGTCTCACTCTGTTGCCCAGGTTGGAATGCAGTGGTGCAATCAGGCTCATTGCAGCCTTGACCTCCAGGCTCAGGTGATCCTCCTGCCTCAGCCTCCCAGGTAGCTGGAACTACAGGCACATACCACCATGCCCAGTTAATACCCTTCTTTTTATTTCCCATCTCAAGGATCCATTTTTAGCTTTGCACAAACTAGGTATTCTGTAAATATTTGCTAAATCTGAAGAGAAACTTCCAGATCGATAAACAATAAGGACATTTTGATTTGGTCTGAATAATTAAAAATGTGATACCATCATGGGCTTGAGAATCAAAAACATAGTTTTGTCTTGAGTAATATATCCCATTTTGCTGCACAGCAGTTCAACTCAGTAAATCTTCACTATGCATCTCCTATGTGCAAAATATGTATTAAATTCTATGGGGCAAAATTTCCTAAACCCGACTGGATCATTAGCGTTACCTGAAGAGGTTTTAAAAACATAGATTCTGAAGCCACACCTCTAGAGATTCTGATATACCTAGGCTTGGGGACTCTACATGTGTTTTTGAGTTCCCCAACTGATTCTGACCATTACTCAGGTTTAGGAAATATTGCTTACGTAATACATAGGTAAAGAATGTAATTGCAAATTACACACTTCATTCTGAGTTATGTGATATAAATTTCAAGTCCTTGGCCACTTCCTTTTAGAGGAGAGTAAACAGAAGTTGCTAATCTCTTAAAACCATCTACAAATATATTAGTATCTGAAGTTTGGAATATGTGAGTAAAAAAGAATAAGAAAAATTAAGTTACAGAGAATGTTAAATATTGTCTCTCTCTGTGGGGAGAGAAAGTACTATTTTTTCCTCATTAAGATAATTCAGAAATATTAGCAGTAGCAGTGGAAGGGGCCTGCTACCTTATCTCTTGACAAAAATACACTATTACCATGGTAACCACTGAGATGGGACAAGATGTTTCCGTAGAGGCAGAGAATAGAACCAAGCATCAGTTGAGGAAAAAAGTCCTAACTACCAACAAATGATACTCTTAGCTATGTTTGTATAAGCTCAGATTGTTTTAGGTAGGACTTCTAAATTAAATAATTTCAAACACATTACTATGCCCTCACAAATAAATGCAGGGGCATAGCAGCCCCCCACATTAACTACCTATATGTGGGTTTTGTGTATTCACATTAACCAATTTGAATATTTCTATTAGACCACCTGGTCCAGAAAATCTAACCAGTTTTGTCATGTAAAACAAAATAAGAAAGAAAGCAGATGCGGTGCTTTTATTCTAATGATGATAATAATAACAATGACAACTTCCATTTAATGGGGACTTACTATACCAAATACTTTATGCATATTATGTCATTCCTTTCTCGTAGCAGCACCACAAAGTAGATATTATTTTTACTATCTCATCTTATAGAAAAGGAAACTTTGTTTTAGAGAGGTTAGGTAATTTACCCACCATCATAGAGCTAGCAAATAGTGGAGCTAAGAGGAAATCTTTCTGACGCTGACTCTTAGAATCTCATCTTCCAAAATAAAAACACATGGTCTGTACCACAAGATACATGAACCATGGTCTTGATAGCCCAGTGTTCTCTCTCAAAGGATATTAGAATCTCTTTGTGGAAGAAGGTGGTTGTTCCTCTGCACTGCACTGCATTGCCCTCAGAGGTTTGTGCTATACAATCCTGTCAGTTCTTTAATCTACTCTTAAATTTATGTAATTTATTGATTAATAAACACTGGTGTACCAACCAAGTGCCAGGCACTATACTTGCTACTGGGTATGTAAAGGCATAAGGCGACCTCTGAACCAAAACAACTCATAATCTAGTGATAAAGACAGAAGCATGTAGATAATCTTAATATCATGTAATGTAATGGAGTTGCACAATAGAAAGAGAAGTTTGCAAAGGTGAAGATGGACAGAGAAGCCCTCACAGAAGTGACACTTTGAACTGGGTCTAGTAGTGAGTAGGATTGGGCAGCAAGATGGGAGAAGGCACTTTAAGCTGAAGGAACCACACTTATATATAGGAATGTAGTCACAAATGGCTTGATATTGGGAGCCTGCATCCCAACCTTTGTCTAAATTCTAAATCCTATTGGAGTTTAGTGGGCAATAGGAGAAGAGGGAAAAGTGAGATTGAAGAAGTCAGTAGCAGCCACGGGTTTATACACTACTGTTGCAACAACCATTTTTTATTTACTTGACAATATGTGCCTGGTACTGTGTCAAGTACTTTACATACATTGTTCTGTGAGGGAGTTTACAGTTGAAATTGCAGCTCAGAGAGATGAAGTACTTTTTCTTATGTTACATAGCTTGGATATAGATAGAATTTGATTGCAGATCTGGTTAGTCTTCAAGCATGCATTTCTCTTCTCTATATCACATATAGGTGTTTGGAGATTATTTCCTTATAAGCAATAAGAAGCCATTTGAGAATTTCACACTGCCATGTGATATGATAAGATTTGCACTTTGGAAGGATTTCTTTGGCAGCAATGTAGAGGATGAACTGAGAGTGATACAGGACTAAGAAGCCAATTAGGAACTTAACTACAATGGTTCAGATGAGGAAAAAAAAACACCTAGGTTAGTAGTTCTCATGGTCAGCTGTTCATTGGAATCACCTGGGAAATATTTAAACCTGCAGTGGTCCTTAGGTATCTATATGATAATAGTTCCAGGATGTGGACCCTGAGTGCAGACACAGAGGGCCAAGTGACTATAATGCCTGGGTACCACACTCAGAGATTCTCTTTTAATTGGTCTGGAGTGTGACTTGGCCATTAGGATTTTTAAAGCTCCCCAAGTGATTCTATTTTGCAGCTAGGGTTGAGAACCACTGGCCTTAGCCAAGTCAATGCGGACAGAAATAAAGAGATGAGCTTGAGTATTATTTAGAAATTAGGCTCAACAGGACTTAGGGTCAACAAGACTTGGTGGTTGATTGGATATGTGGGTGATGGTGATGGGGGTGAAGCTACGGGTGAGGAAAGATTTGAGATAAATCCTAGGTTTCTCATTTAGAGGATTGAGAAATTAGTGGCATCATTAGCCAGGATAAAAAATACAAGAGTAAGAGAAGATTTATAAACTCTGGAAGTAATAGACCATAGAATAGAATAAATACGTTACATATAACAACAAATTTTGCAAATATTTGTAACAGACCCAGATTTTTTTTATCAAAGTGAGAACATATAATTTTTAAATCTTTTGAAACTGAATTCTACCCTGCTCTCCTCTATCTTGTGTTGACAACCTCATTTACCCTCTCTCCGGGCAGCCTCACCCTTCCTGCAGCTATAAAGATCAAGGAGAGTGAGTCAATGATGGTGGCAGGTTATCACAATTGCTACAACCCCAACGACTTCAATTCAAGTCACAAGCACTACTAAGGGAGTGACCGCCACTTGTCTCCTATGCGAAGGACCAGTCCTAGTGATAATGCTGACTGCAGATAAAGAGAGAGCAACTACCTGAATCAGCTAACACTGAGTTATTTACATCTACAAACAACTGAGTCAACAGGAGAAACAACAGCCTTTAATATAGTGGTTCTCATCTTGGCTTCATGTTGAAATCACCTAGAAAGTTTTAAAATATAGTGATGCCTAGGTTTCATTACCAGTGTCTCTCATTTTTTCTGTGGTACAAACTGGACATTGTGATTTTCTTAAATGCATGGGAGTTTCTTAATGCTTGGGTTATGCTAATATGCAACTGAGGTTGAACCAATGATTTAGTACCTTTATGTACCTTTCAAGAGACTGCATTCATGTTAGCAAGTAGATTGTTGTGGGATAATCCGGAATGGCCAGAGAATGCCTTTGTTTTATGTGACGATTAGCAAAAACTACCATACACATTAACACTTTTGCAAGCAGTGTACTCTAAATGGTCAAAAGTTCATATATATACTTCCAGTTATCAGTGCCAAATGCGATTTTTGACTTTTCAGACAGAAATTAACTGCCTGCATTCTACTTTATGATAACAGTCAGAGTCTACTTAGGGAAAATAGACTTATGCCCAATAGTACAGCAAAAGGAATTGAATGTGGATACTAGTTTAGAAGTGTTGGAAGTGCTGAAAAGAAAAACAGTCTGGGCAGGCAACTCGGAGATGGACAAAAAGAAGCTACATACCACCTTGTAGAGCTTGAGGGATAAAGGAGAAAACATTTTTAGAGTCATCCCTCAGTATCCATAGGAGATTTATTCCAGGACCCCCACAGATACCAAAATGTGCGCATGCTCAATTCTCACAATTGGCTCTGTGGAATCTATGAATACAAGAAGTCAACCCTCTATATCTGAAGGTTTTGCTCCTGAAAACACTGTATTTTTGATATGTGCTTGGTTGCAACTATGCATGCAATATCCAAGGATACGAAGGAGCTGGCTGTATTTATTTTTAAGTGGACCCATATAATTTAAATCCAGGTTGAACCCAAGTGTCAACTGTACTAGCAAGTAAGAGCTTGGGCTGCCTTTGGGAGCTGAGGTCTTCAAAGGAGCTGCTTCCCAACAGCAGCTGGAACCATACAGATGCAGCCTCTGCTGGAGATGCTTTCTAAAGCTGAGAGAAGAAAACTTTCCTTCCTCCCCTTTACTTGCTCTTCAGTCTCCTACCTGTGACTTCCCTTGGCTGAACCTAACAGGAAGCCAGTTTGTATGGAATCCTGGGATGCATAATCTGCAGGGTTTAGCATCCTGTAATATACTGCAGAGCTGAAAGCAAACAAGCAAATGACTGGGACTAGGATTCTGAGCCAGATTTGTCCCAGATTCTGGCTGTAGTTACATTCCATTCCTGCTGGTAAGTATATGTAGGATAAAATACAAAGCAAATGGAAAATTCTGAGTTTTTCTCCTTTATTCAATGTACATAGGAACAATTATTCTACAGATATATATTAGTAATTGTGCTTACATTACCAGCTCCTCAGCTGAGATGTTCACACTTGCAGAATGTATTTATTCCAATATAAAACATGTGAACAATCTTTTTGACATGCATAAAAGAACAGACATGGATACAGATAAAACAAAGAACAGAACTTTGAATAGGTGTGTCTCAGCTTGCAGAATTTCACTGCTACTGAACAGTTAGTGGTAGCATAACAGCTGCATTGAGGATGCTATTTTCGTATAAATAACAAGTCTCATTTCCACAAGCCAATTCACAGGGATAGAATTTAGACAAATTGTTTTTCCCCACACAAAAACTGCTTTGGTTACATGTACTGAAAAACAAGTAAGAGTCAGGTTGTGTTTATGCAAACCTGCCAATGAGGGAACCATATGGCTTCAACTCTAAGACCAACTTTCTACCTGTTGGTGGTCCTACTCTACTATTTAGAAAGGTCCTGTTTATTCTCAAATAATATTCTTGGTTAAGATAGATGAACCTGGTTCCAGATGGACCCTCTGGCTGGAATATTGGTTAAAAGCACACCCTCATGAACTTGAAATGAGCTATGGACACACATCCAGCACCTGTATTACTTTACCAAGACAGCACTGGTCTGAGTGAGGTGGAAAAAAGTATTATTTTCCTATCCTTCCTTGAACTGTAAGAACTTTAAGAAGTATTAGAAAGAACAAAATAACTTTGGGAGGATTCTAATTTAGTCTTAGGTATCTATTCATGAGTCTATTCTGATTGAGATGGTTGTTACACTGGATTAAATCAATTATTTTACAGTGCTTTTTAAAATTTAGAAACAAGATTTCTTCTGAACTTTGTGGTTTGCCTCCCTGAAAGCTCACCTTAAGGGGTGTAGGAAGCTCACACAACTGAGCAGCAGAAGGGAGGCTTCCAGCTGCAGAGCAAGCAGAATAACACGTTAAGCAGTAGTCTCTTCTGAAAATCTAGACATGGAATAATACTTCCTCTGAAAAAACTCAGCATAGGCCAACCAGTAACCATGGCCATGGCCACATTTGGGGATCAGGGATCTTTGCAGCTGAGGCATTACCTCTTGATTGGGAGCCCCTTATCATGGAGGACCTGATATTAGAAGACAGTCATAGGGATAATACAGGTAAGTACCACCAATGCATTAAAAATTCTAACATCAAGATGCACATGGCCTTCTCCTAGTCTGTTCCACATACAGCATTTATTTGGGAAGTTCTTCAAGAATACATTTTCTCCTGATCTTCAATTTCAAACAAACTCATAGGGTGAAATGGTTAGGTTTGTGCAAAAAGATGGCACTCCCTTTTAGCATCTCATGGATCACAGAACATCTCCTTCGAATCCTAGACTCCAGAAAGAGAGGAAATCCTTGTCCTGACAAGTTGATTTTCTTTGCTTAGACTCAACCAATAGAGATAAAGGGTGCAGGCACTTGGTGCACTGTATCTTAGTGGCAGGATTATTATGTCCACCTGAAGGCTTGAAGGATTGTGTGCTGGTGCAGGAACTATCTTGCATGGGGCGTGTGTCTAAGTTTTGCATCCTAAACACTGAAGGGTGTGTGAATTGCCAAGAATACCTGATCTGGTCCAACCTAGCAAATATCCAATAGGATTTTTCACTGGTTTTCTGGTTTGTTGTAATCCTTATTTTAATGAAGGCAAAAAGTAAGGTTTTAGAACATTAAAAAATTTAGTGTTCTTAAAGGTTTTAGTCAGTTGCATCCTGAACACTCCCTTTCATCTCCTTCTTGCTCATGCACTTGGGAGTGACATGGATGGTGGTAGAATTATTGTGTATTAAATAATTTAATGATTTATTTTATACCACAGCATCTACATGGGTCTCTCTCTCCCTGGCAATGAAAACAGACAATACTTGCTGATGAATAAAATCATTCAGAAGTTTATTTGTCACTAAATTGAATCAGCTTTCCTCCAAGGATAGTCTTCTCTTCATCTAGAAATTTACATATTTATACAAAACCCATGATCATTTTAATCTTTGTTCTGTCTTTTGACTCCACGCAGGTTTTCAGTGAAAAAGTCCCTAATTTGGTGTTGCACTTAGGCTTTTACCGATGTGACATTGCAAGAAAGGAAGTCACTTGCTGTCCTTGATAATCTCATTTGGCTTCAGCATAGTTCTTTGAAGTAGTTCCCTTCCTAGCCAGTTGTATTCCAAATGTGTACAAACCATATTATGTTTTTTAAATCTAAATCATACAAAAAGATAGACACTACTTCCTGTTATATCTTATAATATCACTGTATCAAATTGATATCAATATTTCATCATCCTTGAACTTTTGATTCCCTTTTTAGTTTAAGTTTTCTTATCTTCAGATTTTAAAGTCTTCCTTATAAAATTCTGTTTGAACTTGAACATATTAATGCATTGTGTGGTCAATCTTGCCCCACATAAATTTACTTTTCATTCTTCAACATTCTTTCATTGTTTATCATACTTCTTTACTGTTTAAACCTCATTTTCATAGTAGTTCAGGGGATTCAGCCTTAGTGTAGCATCTTTCTCTTAAGGACTGGGAAATTTTCAAACCAATTCAGACCAATCTGTATATCAATTATTCACAGTGGAGTGGTAAACCAAAGAGCTGTGGGAAGTCATTGATACATGCTACACCAAGGGATATGGAAAATCTATTAGACATTAGTAGACATTGTTAAACAAATGAATTATTTCAAAATGACAACTCTTTCAGAACCATGGACAGGTGCACTGCCCCCCCCACCCCCCACCCCGCCCCTCCCACCCCGCCTTGTGCTGATCTCAAAAGTTGGGATTATAAATTGAAAAATGTAAAGTCTCTTCATTATGTAGCCTTTCTTAGTGCTTTAACATTTTAAATGTCCTACTTATCTTTTCAGGAGGACTATACAGGAGACTGGAGCCTGAGCTACTTTTTCAGAAAGTTTACCTAGGAACCTGAAGTAGAAGTCTATTAACAGTAGATTGGCAACGCACACCATCGTCTTAGAGGCCTCATGGCTCTTGTCTGAGGATTTATGTATTTGTATATTTCTCCAAGAGCCTAATATCCTGAGAGAGTTTAATGGCCTTTGACTTTGACCTAGTGACAGTAAAGTTTGTTGCTTAGTTATTTCACTTAATAGAGTGTTATAATTCTATGCAATTGTGTATGAGTACATTAAAATAACGAAAGAGAGGGAAGTGGGAAAGGTAAAAAGAAGAAGTGCAAATGATCTTGAAGAGGTAGTTAGATATTTGTGGTCAATTTGATCTATAATGTCATGAGAGCCAGTGCAAGAAAAAAAAAATGTGGTCAGTAATATTCAAAGGAAGGCTCTTTGCCCTCTGTAACCAGATATATGAATATTTCACTGCTATGTAAAAATCATCTGAAACAGCATTTATTAGATCCTTTATGGTTTTCTGATGAACAATTATCATCCAAGATAAAATGTGAGCAGAGGGACCTGGATTAGGTTCTTGGCATATTCCATCTAACTTTTTATACTGGATTTCTATAATTCACCTTCCCTCTCCTAAATAATCACCTCTCTCCCACCACCCACCTATACTGTAATTATATTCCTGTGGAATTTGTAACTGGGAATGCTCCCTTTTATGTGAAAATGTAGCTGGTGTCTCTTTGGAAAGGATATAAGACTAATTGGCTACTTTGGCAATCACTTAGTCCTGAGTCTAGCAGGAAGGGCTGGTTTCTGGCAGGAAAGAGAATTAAATGCTCAAATTCCCAAGCTGTCAGCTAGCAGATGTATGTTCAACTAGGAGAACAAAGAACCTTCTGGAACAACATTGAGAGCTCTGGGTGTGTTGTCAGTTGGAAAGAAATCTGACTGTTTCAGCTCAGAAGCAAATGCTCAACTCCATGTGTTCTGACTTTCTGCACCAGTCCCCTCACCTCACCTCTCCAACCCATGGCTCCTGCCTGCTGAGAAAATATCACTATAAAAAGGACACATATGGTTACAAATTCAAATTTTCACCCCTACCACATATCTGTGCATCTTTATCATTGAGCTAATTGCATTAGGCAGCATCAGGTGCTTCCCACCTGGCCTTCTTGGTGGTTGGCCTATAATCCTATCTCCCTGTTTCCAGTGCCAGGCTCAGGTAGACCACTGACTGTCTTATGGCCCCAGGCAATGGCAACAGTCCAGCATTCCCTACAAAAAGAGCCAACAACCTGTTTCTAGGCATTTGATTTCTACAAGGATAAACTCCCTTTTCAGTATATTTTGCCTTTAAGGTATCGGGGGAATATAATAGATGGGCACAGCTTGAAAAGTCTCTAGATATTATTCATGTCATGCTATTTTCAGCAGACCTATAAACTGTTTATGATTTTTTCTACTTAGTAAAATCTTTGATACCTTCAAATCTTATCCACACTCCAACAATTTCTCACCACCTCTGTTTGTGACTCCCATTGTCTGAATCACTATCAAATCTCACCTGTATTAATGTCCTTGTCTAACTTGCATTTGGAGTCTACCTTTGCTCCACATCAGTCAGATCTCAATCAATTCTGTCATAACCTATCACATTTCTGCTTGAAAATCCAGCAACAGTTTCCCAGCTTACTCAGAATAAAAGCTGAAGTCCCTCAAGTCATTCATAATATTTTGTATGACCTGGTCATGATCAACTCTTTGGCCTCAACCCTTATTTTTCTCCTATGTTACCGATGTTTACTAGGCATGCTGCCACCACCCAGATCTTTAACTGGCTGTTTTTTTCATTTTAATTGCATTTCCCTGAGAGTCTCATGGCTTACTTCCTACTTTGCAAATTCTTTCTTACACACTTTTTTCTCCTTAGTGTTTATCTCTATATATTTTAGTTATTTATATTGTTTATTATCTTTTCCACTATAATGCAAGCTTAATTTCCCCCTAATTTCCATGTTTGCCCTGTGATTTTTTTTCTTTATCTTATTAGTATCTGGCATTCTTTGAAGCAATCAGCTTGACATTTTTGCCTCAAAGTTATCACTTGTATCCCTCTCCCTGCTCAAGGCCCATCTTCAGTAGACTAAACAAGTTTCAGAAACACACATACACACACACACACACACACACACACACACACACACAATCCTGTATACTAGTAAAGGAGTGGGAAGGAAAATATTCTAGGATAAAAGGATAATAAGTTTTTACACAGTAATTCTGTTTAACAGGTAAAGAAATGCAGGATAACAGAAGGCAGAACTTTGTTTAATGCAGAAAATGGATGGGAAAAATTCTAACCACAACAGATGAACTCCAGAGTCCTGCTGTGAAAACAAGGAATTTCAATTCTGGTCAAATTCTCAACAGTGGCATAACTCTTAGGAAATCTCAGACTTCTCAGTCTTCAGATACTTCCTGTCTAGGTCTACTTTTCTGCATATTCCTAGATTCTTATCTATTCAGACATGTGTCTATGTGACAGTCATTTTAAGTCAAGATAGGAAAGATTGTCTTTCCTTAAGTCTCCAGGCCCTTGGGAATTAAATATACTTTACTGGTTATATAACCATTCTTTAACCTACAACTTTGGGGCCACAGCCTTTTTTTGAGGCTTATTCTGGGAAAATAAATAAGTAAGAGGGGCCCTTATCAGACTTTTTCCAATTTAAAGAATATCCTTATGCACAATACTCCATAGGAGTCTCAATGCCAATTAGTTGGTGCAAAAGTAATTGGAGTTTTTGTTATTACTTTTAATGACAAATAAAATTAATTTGTCAAACACTTTTAAAACAGCTGAGAATTCAACTAGCTGGGATAGAGAAATAAAAATTTTATTTTAATGACATAAAATTAATTGGTCACACACTTTTACATCAGCTGAGAACTCAACGAGCTGGGATGGAGAAACTCATGTCAAACACTACCACTCTGACTTAGAATAGTGGTCTTTATATTTTTCCTCATAAATCCTTTCCAAAATTTTGAGATACAATTTACCTCCTCAAAGTTTGTTTGCAGGAAAAAAATCATCACAATATTAAGTAAGTGTAAAGCATTTAACTTCTGGCACATGGTAAAAGTTGGACTTTAGCAAATAAAACTATTACAACATTCTTGTAAGTATTTTATGAGAAATCAAGTGCTATATGATAACCACCATAATCCATTTAAAATGTATTTATAAATTCTTCCTTAACATTTAGAAATATTCATTCTTCCTTCTTTTTTTGTGAACTCATATTAATAATTTACTATACTTCCCAGATATTTATTCTTATGTAATATATTTTGTGCTTAAAATCTATTTTGTTGATCATCATACCATGCTTATCTGTAACAAATGGTACATATAGTTTTAAATTTTACTTTGTAATTATCTCTAACCATGAGACTTTAAATGTTGTGATGTTTTTCTGGGTTGAGTTACCAATATAATTTTTAATAGTATAGTCTTTTTCAAAATAACAAAAATATTATTTTTTTTGTAAATTAAACATAAAAGTAAGCTTTTAATGAAAAAGCTTCTTGGAATGAGATGAACAATAAAACCTCCTTAGGCTTTTAGCGAAAGAGAATAATGTTTACTGCTAAAAAGTAATTATACATTATAACATCAAACATTGTATAAAATGAAATTTTATGAAGATTAACTATAATAGGAGTACTTTATTTAATATTATATATACAAGTTTCTAGCCCCTATCCCAAGAGATTCTAATTTAGTTGTATGCTGCCCATACTTTGAGCAACACTGGCTTGTAGAACCTATTAAATATTTGGGTCCTAATTCTAAGTGCAAATGAGAGCCCTTGAAAGTTATGTTAAGGACTGATGTGATCAGAAACTGCAGAAAGAGCAAATGAAGAGTGGATTGTTTTGGGCCAAAAGAGGCAATAGGGATACCAGTTAGATTATTTCAGTAGTCCAGGTGGGAAAGGATGGTGCTAGTATTGGTAATGGAGAGAATAGGTGCCAAATACATCCTGGAGATAAAATTAAACACAATATGATGATTAATTGAATGTGGGAAGTCAGGTAGATGCGAGTGTCAAAGATGACAGGTTTTTGGCTTCAGAAACTAAGCGATGATACCATTTACTGGAGTATGGAATACTAAAAGTGAAACAAGTTGGGGAATGCATAGAGGAAGATCATGGTTTCCACTTTGGATATGTTCTGTTAGACACCCATGAAGTTGTGGTTGGTTGGTTACACCAGCATGGAGCTCAGAAAAATAGTGCAGACCAAAGCAATGGTTCCTCAACTTCAGTTAGCATCAGATTCACCTGTGGAGATTGTTAAAACATAGATGATTGGACCTCACTCCTAAAGTTTCTTATTTTGTAACTAGGGGCATGGGGAATAGAGAGGTGAGAATTTGAATTTCTAGTAAGTACCCAGGTGGTGCTCTTGCTGCTGGTTCAGGGACTGCATTTTGAGAACCACTGAGGTAGATCTTTACATCTGGGATTCTTTAATGCATGAGATTGTATGGGGGCCCATAGGAGTATGGGGGCCATAGGAGTAGATGAGATTACTCAGGAAGGGGAACATAAGTAGGCCAAAAATGAAGCTTTGGTGAACTTCAAAATGTAAATTACCAGTAGAGGATTTAGAGTTCCCAAAAGAAAGTGACAAGACTGAGAGGAATGAAGAAAGTTAGGTGAGAGGTATTAGTTCAACCAACTTCTTATAAGTCTTTGTAGCCCTACAGAATTTGCCATAGCCAGTTCTAAGAAAACTCATTAAAACAATGAATAAATGTACTCTGGAAATTCACCACCATCTGGGAGTAGAGCATCCAGCAAAACCACTGAGGATTGTCAACATGCAGACAATCTTTGATACAGGCATCACTTAGCCTTATCTGGCCCACTGGATTCTGTTTCTATTATGTATTTGGTGGTGAGCTCCCTCTGCATCCTCAAGATGTTAAAGATGGTGTTTGGTCTCAGAAGGAAAAGCAACTACCCCATACCTCCTCCCTGCCTCATTACTGAGGGACCAATAATCTCCTTGACACCTGACAGTTTTTGTTTGTTCATTTTTATTGTTTCTAGTTCAATCAACCTGACAACTGACACTTTTTTTTATTGTTTCTAGTTTAATCAATCTTTTTCTTACAAACTAAAACATATTAGCCATAGGGTTTATATATTCACTAATAAATTAATTGAGGCATATCCGAGCAAGAGACTCAAGTGAAATTGACTTCCAATTCCATCAGGGTCTTTTGTAACACCAAGGAAGTCCATCTGGCCTCTTGGGCCATGCTCTCCTCATAGTATCTGGTGACACCTGCTGTGTGACTGAAATTCCTCACACCTGTTGCATGACTGAAATCCCTGGTAGAGAATGCAGAGTTATTTCTGCTATCATCCACTCCCAGAGGCACAGGGAGAGTTCTGTTAGTGATCTACTCCTTCACAGTCACAAGGCTATTCCGAGGATAATTTTAGCATCTCTCATCATGGGTAGAAATCACTTGAGCTCCTGACATTTTCTGGCTCTTCATAGCCCTGTGAGCCAGGACTGCCCACACGTAGCAGGTGATTTGCCCACACAGAGCAAGCACAAAGCAAATAACCTTTGTCTTAATATTAACGTCCACCAAACATATTTTCTGAGGCTTCTCTGGATACCAATCTGTCTTGCCACTCTCTGGACCCTGCCTATCAAGCCTTCCTCATACATGGATGGAATAGTCTACCAGTTTACGTATCTACCGCTTCACTTATTGGGACCACCCACCTACCCACCTGCCTGCCTGCTTACCTGAACTATGAATCTGGCTTTGTCTGCCTCTCTGACACATTATGATTTTTAATAGAATGAGCTTTGCAGTATGCAATTTAACCCACAGCATCTCATTTTTCTTAAAGTTTCAATTACAAGTAATAAGTGTGACATTCGATGTTCTCCTGCAATTCATGTTATGCAATAAATATAAAAAATCATTTTTTTGTAAATTGGGAAACTTAAAAATATAGCTCTAATAGAATATTTATAGCATTTCCAGAGCACACATTTATACATTATACATGATTCTTTTATAGTATGAATCATTTCCCCAATGTATATTTTTCATACATTTAGACTAAATTTTATTAAACTAGAACACTCCAGTAACCTGAGAATAACTTGTGTCATTGATAATCCTTCTTGTCTACAGAAGGAGAATAATTCCAACCTAACTGGGTTATAGTACTTGTTACTATAAAACCTCTATATAGTAAAGAAAGCCCTCCCTACGGCTCCTCAGTCCTGCAAGCATACACTGTATTTAGTACCAAATTGGTGTCTTCTGGATGATACAAATGTCAAGAGTAATAAACTTCTACATTGATGATGTTTTCTGCCTGAAGGTCCAATGTATCTAAAGTAACACCAGGACTCTATACATAAAACAACCAGAATGTGGCACAATTAAACCAATCATTTCTGCCAAGTTAATGAATATGCCAACTGATAATGAAAAGTCCATCTGCAGCAATTGGTACTGTCTGAAATGAATGCATCAGCTGTGCCCCAGTTCAATGCAGGGGCTGAATATAGAAATGGCCTAGATACTGCCAACATTTTTTTCCATACAAAGAAGACTATGATTCTGTTTACATGGCAGCAAAAGGAGGATGTTCTTTCCTTCTTAGGGTCATCAGGGTGCCCCACATTTGCCACTGATTCTGCATGAACAAATCCTTTGAATCCACCATTTTTGAGATACATTTTTAAAGTAAAACCAGCCAGTTCCCCCAACCCAACCCCCAGGTCTAGGTTTCTGGGAGGCAAAATTACTCAACCCTGGAGTTGACTAATAATGTGGTAGGGCCAGGGCAAACATGGGGTGAACCCACCATGGAAGCTGCATATGAGTAGAAATAATAGATATACAAGTAATTGACATTTATCAACTGCTCAGTACTTAAGTATACCTATAATATAAATTTACTTTAAACATACTAAATTATTACCATTCTGTGGTCAGATGGTATATCCAATACATCTTTATAAGTCCTGGTAGCACCCTCCCCCCACCATGCAGAACTACACAAAACAGATGCACAATCTTTAGGAGAAACATAGACTATCAGAGTTGAACCCCAGGAAACTCCTAAAAATGTTTCAGTCCAATATTTTTCTGAAATATAAATTCTTTTAACTATCTCACACAAGGCATCTGCTGAGTTTCTGCATGGATGTTTCCAAAGCTAAGTAACTCATTGCCTTCTGGGCATGCTCATTTAGTTGCTGAAAGTTTTAATTCACTCAAGGAAGAAATAAAACACAGTCAAAATGTGAAAAGTCACAAGTATAGCATTTTGAGATGGACACCATTTTGGTGATAAAAGTCAACATCTTAAACTGCACAATCATTATAATCACCCTTTTGCATGTGCATACAATTCTCTTGCTTCACTCTAGCCTTGTCTTACCCCCTTGGCTAAGCCACAACCCTGGTTAAGTCTATCTCTTCTACTAGTCCATGCCTGCACTGTGCGTCTGATATACATGAGTAAAATACAAACCTATGCTGACTGGTCACCCTTTAATATCATGAACCTCAGAGTTTCTCTAAAGTTGAACAGCAATCATTCTATTTCCTAAATCATCTTTTCTCTCGCTCTTTGGGATAACTTTCATGTCTCTCTTCTCTCCACAAAACTTGAATATCTTCTCCCCATTCTTATTCACAATGGATCACCTTTCTTCCTATTTTATTGAGAACATACATGTAATCGAAAAAGAAATCCCCCAGCAACTCAACTACATCTACCCAACTACCTACATCTGTGCTCATAAGCTGTCCTTGTGCCTGAGGCCAAACTTTCCACTTGTACTTTATTTCCACTCTCTTGGCCTGCTTAAGAAATTACTTAGCAATTTTTCCTTTTTCTTCATTGTCAATTTCCCTTTCCCTATTGGATCATTACCATGGGCATAACATGATGCTATTTCTCAGAGTTTAAAATAACCTTCTCTTAATCCCTCTTCCTGTTTTTGCCACTGTCTCATTTTTCTCATTCCTTTTCCAACAAAACTCTTTGAAAAAATTGTCTATACTATCTAGCTCCAATTTTCTCCCTCCCATATTCTCTTCAAACCACTTTAGTCAACTTTTACCTATTTTATCACAGGGAACATTTTCTTAACAAAGTTACATTGCAAAGTACATCTTTCCCTCATTGTTAACCACCTCTCAGTGGCATTTGACATAATTGATTACTCTCTTCTTCCTTCAAACATTTTCTTTACTTGCTGAGGTAGCTTGTCTCCAAAGACAGCTATGATCAATTCTTTCCCTCCCTGTAAGTGAATACCACATCCTCATTGAGAAATGGTGTGCATTTCTCCACTCCCTTAAATCTGGGTTGGGCTGTTTATTTTTGAGAAATAGAATACAGTGGAAATAACACTTTAAGTTCAGATCTAGCCTTTAAGAGGATTGGAAGATCCTGTTTCCTGCCTCCTGTATCTCTGAATTGCCATGTAGAAAAACCAGGAAGACCACATGGAAGAGTTACATGTGAGGTGCCAGATATGTGGCTAGAGAAGCCATTTTAGCATTTCAGTCAAGATCAGCTGGGTCAGATAACTCCAGATCCAGCCAATATCTGACTGCAACTAGATGACAGGCATCTAAAGCAACAATCACCTAATGAGCTCAGTCAATTCATAGAACCCTTACATATAATAATACATTGTTAGCTTAAGACACAAAATTTTGAGTTGGTTTATCAGACAGCAATAAATAAAGAGGTCACCACATTTGGCAGGCATGAAGACATGCCTCCAACTAGAGGAAGCTTAATTGATCAGGGGCCCCAAACTGCTGCCTCTGAAATACAGTATCATGTTTGCATCAAGACCAAGCTTCCCAATGGCTAGATATGGCAGGGATATTAAGCAGACTCATTCCTGGGAGGCACAGGACTCTCCAGATGGATGACTTCGGCTTGAGGACTTTCCAGTGGACCACTGAACCTTCTGTAAACTGCATCCACTTAACCTTCCTTCTTCTCTTCTTCACTCATGGTCAGACTTGCAATACGGTCTCTCAGATATCCTGGTCTTGTGTGGTTCCCTCCTCCACTTTCGCTCATGGACTTTTCCCTAATAAAATACTTGCATATTTAATTCTGTCTTGGCTTCTGCAGAGAGGACCTGGGTTAACCCATCACACTTGCCTGACACACCCCTACCTCTGTCATCACCCCATTTCAGTTTCTTTGACTGTTGACTCTTTAGCTACCTGAATTTGAAGTGCTGACATGACCCAAGATTTAGTCCTTAGACTTCTCTTTTCCATACTTATTCGCTTGGAGATCTGATTCAATCTTATGGCTTTATATACCATCTGTAAATTAAAGACATGAACTCTAGACTTAATATCTCATTCACTCAGATGTGTGACGGGAACCTCTCAAATTTAACATTTCCAAAACTGACGTTTTCCCCAAAACTTGATCCTCTTGCAGTTCATCTCGTAAGGCAATCTTACCCTTCTAGTTACTGTGGCCATTCTAGGCTCACTGTCTCTCATCACTGCTGGTCATCAGTAGAGCCTGTCATATATAACTTCTCTCTCTCTCTATATATATATATATGTGTGTGTATATATATGTGTATATATGTATATACATATACACACATACATATATGTATATGTACACATATATATGTATATGTACACATATATACATATATGTATATACACATGTATACACACATGCATATATGTATATGTATATACATGTATACACACATATACACATATATACATATATGCACATATACACACATACATATATATGTATATATGCACATATACACACATACATATGCATATATACACACATACATATACATATATGTATATATGTATATATACACACATCACATGCACATATATGTATATATGTATATATACACACATCACATACATATATGTATATATGTATCTATACACACACGTACATATATATACACATGTATATATATGTAATTTGACCCACCTCCCTTGATCCATGCTAGTCCAATGCATCAACATCTCTCACCTGCATTACTGCAGAAATCTCCAGTCTGCTTTCCCTGCTTCTGCCCTACCTTCACCTTATTCTCAAAACAGCTGCCAGAGCAATCCTATTAAAAGCTGTCAGATCACATTGTTCTTCTGCCTCAAACCTCCATCTGCTCAAAAATCTTATCTTACTCTGAGCTAAAGACAAAGTCCTCATAATTATGTATAAAACCCCCCAGGCCCCCAGTACCTCTCTGACTCATCCCCTCTCCTCTCCTTGCTTACTCTGTGCCAATCACAGTTCCCTTGATATATCTGGGACCACCTGGCTTGCCCCAACTTCAGAGGGTCTCTGCATTGGTTCCTTTGCAGGGAACCTTCTTCCCCTCACTTCTCTCCAGTTTTTATCTAAATGTCAGCTTCTCAACTAGGCCTTCTCTGGCCACTCTCTCTATCTGTAGTAACATTTCCCTAGGACACTTTGTATTCCCCATTCCCTATTTTTTCTCCTTAGCAGTTGTTACTGTCTAATATTAACTTGTATTTTGCTTGCTTGTTAATTGTCTCCCCCACTATAATGCACACTCAGTGAAGGAAGAGGTTTTTGTCTGTTTTATTCTCTGCTGTTTTTCAGCACCTAGAATGCTGTCTATTACATAGAAGATGTTCAATAGATATTCATTGAATGGATAACTTTTCTGAAATAAAGTAGCATAACAGCCAAATTTTACTGTCTGGCACATATAAAATTTTCAATAAATATTCATTGAATTAATTAATGAATTATTTTCCTAAGATGAATTTTAAGAAATATACATGAGCCAATTTCACTGCAGTGAACCAGAGACATGAAATGCTGTTTGCTTCACTGCAATTACACAGAGTATATCATTCTGTAGATGAATCATAAGCACCATAAAGATTTGGAATCTTTTCATAATGTAGATATTTTCAAAACAATAGTACATTTCTTGACCCTCACATGTAATTTCTGTTGGTCAATGATTGATTTGATTTCCTATCCTTGACTGCTAATTATAGTAGAATCTAGTTAAGGCAAAACCAAAGGGAAAATTCCCTACCTTATTTCTTGGAAGAAGAATGCAACCGCAACTTGTTTTTTGGTAAAAATCATTTGTTCAGATAGAATGTGCAGATTTCAAATAAAGGATAGAAAGGAAGAAAGGACATGCCTAAAAATTCAAAACTTCTCCCAACTCCTTTGGATGAAGGACAACTTTAGTCATTTGAGCCCTATAGTTTTGGTGCCCCAAATTCCCCACCTCCTCTTCCCTCTCCTCTTGACATATATTTAAAACGGCCAAATGCAAAGAAACTCTCCATATTTTCACAAGGGAAAGAAGCTGTGCATTCCTTTTACTTTATTCTGAGATATTTTTAGCAGATCTAAAGAACAGTTTTAGACAATAGCAAAATATGGCTCTTTGAGAACTAGTTATTTAAACCCCTGCTGAATGTATCCTGACAAAAATTAGAGAGTTTTATTAATTAGATAGCCTGAGGAGAGAATTAAATCTTGAGTCACCACCCTGTGTGACAAAATAAGTTGAAATCTTCAAACTTAGCCTTATAATTAGAGGTTCCCAGTGAGAAAGACAGAGCAGTCGCTATTCACATAGAACCTGGCTGGCAGTGTGCATTAGCTAGAGAAAACTGCAGCAGCAAGTCCAGAAGGACAAATAAAAAATGGGAGGCATTGAAAATGTTGTGTTCCTGACTTCGATCTCCAAGAAACCAAAGCAGTAAGTTGAAATTTGCTTTGAAAAGCAGGGGCCTGTGACATTGTCTTCCCAGTTTATACTGAAGCACTCATGCCATTATCTGCATAAAGGTTAAAAAAGGAAAAGTTTAATTGCCCCACCACTTTCTGAAGGATAAAAAGGTAGGGATGAGAAATCAATAGAATTATTTCCCAAGCCCAGCAGGCAATATTTTTATCTGATAATTTGTACTGGAGACCTGGTGAATTCCATGCAACTTCAAGTATTCTCTAAAATAGAGTGCCACGTTGTACCTCCCATAAACGAGAATGCTTACTTTTCAAATATATGACATTTTTCAAATCATTTGCATTTTAAAGGTCTAAGGAATTTTAATCACTGATCAGTTTTAACCCACGTTTCCTGCATGCGTGCAGAAGCGTACACCCTCGACTTTGCCATCCTCATAAAAATTCTCTCTTAAGCTCTTACTTTCATGTGTTTTTAAAATGGCTCAGCTCCCCCGCAGCTCTCATCAGCCTGCCTTCCCAAGTGGTCCCCTGCCTGAGAAGGTGAAAGGCCCTCTTCACCTCAGCCAGGGCTTCTGTTTCTGCTTTCACACTGATGGAAAATAACTGAAAGATGGGAAAGTAACTGAGTATCACAGGCTGACCTTGAGCTGGTGTGATGCATTTCCTCTCAGGGGCTTTTTCACCACTCATGTGGTCTTCATTCCCAACTGAAAGAGGCACCTACCTAATACTCAAATTTCTTTAATAAATTTTGCTAGTTCATATCTGACCATTTATTCTGAAATATGAGAAACCAAAATATTTCATGGTGTATTCATTTTACCCTATGACATTATGAGTTTCTTGAGGATGGGAATTAAATCCTTTATTTTATTTATCAAAGGCAGTATGTTGTAGTTAGGAGCACAGACTCTGGAGTCAGGCTGTCTAGTCAAATCCCAGCTCTCTTTTTTATCAGCGGTGTAACCTTGAGCAAGTCACCTAACCATTGTGTATCCTGTGTCTTCATCTATAAAATGGCAATAATATTATTACCTACCTCCAAGGGTTGTTGTAAATATTAAATAAGTATATGTAAAATATTCTATAAATGTAACCTATTTTTATTTTATGTTTCCTTTTACTATATTCTATAAATGTAACCTATTTTTATTTTATGTTTCCTTTTACTAACATAGAAGCAGACTTACAGTTAGGGATCTTGGTGACATTTAATACCTCCAGGATTAAAAAACACGTAAGTTCTGTGAAATCTACTAGGTAACTTGTACTGGTCATTTTGACAATTACTAAAACCGTTTCATGTCCAGAGTAAATTTCAGTAGACTCAACTTCTGGACATCCATTAGCTAGTGTTTAAAGTTGCAAGGCTGATTTCTTTATGAATGAAGAAATGGCACTCTTGTCAAAACATTCAGAAAATATATCTCTCAAATAATATGCAGTCAATAATATTTAAGTGATTCTCATGGTATTATGTAAGATCACCACCAATAAGCTTTCACTGGGTGATGATTGTGTGCTGGGCACTGAGCCAGATGCTGAGGACAGAGAGAAAGCCAAGACATGGTTCTTTATTTATTTATTTATTTTTGAGATGGAGTCTCGCACTGCCACCTGGGCTGGAGTGCAGTGGTGTGATCTCGCCTCACTGCAACCTCCGCCTCCCAGGTTCAAGTGAGTCTCCTGCCTCAGTCTCCCAGGTAGCTGGGATTACAGGCATCTGCCACCACACCCAGTGAATTTTTGTTTGTTTGTTTTTTTGTGTTTTTTTAGTAGAGACGGGGTTTCTCCATGTTGACCAGGCTGGTCTTGAACTCCTGACCTCGTGTTTCACCTGCCTCGGCCTCCCAAAGTGCTGGGATTACAGGCATGAGCCACCACACCCAGCCTGACATGGTCCTTTATAATAAGATTGAGATCTAGCAGGAATGACAGAGTGCCTTCATCAAAAGATGAGTAAAAGTAATTGGCAACATATATCAGTATAAAATAAGTGGAGCAGGCCAGGCATGGTGGCTCACACTTGTAATCCCAGCACTTTGGAAGACCGAGGCAAGTCAGGAGTTCAAGACCAGCCTATCCAACATGGTGAAATCCCAACTCTACTAAAAATACAAAATTAGCTGGACATGGTGGCATGCACCTGTGATCCCAGCTACGTGGGAGGCTGAAGCAGGAGAATCACTTGAACCCGGAAGGCGGAGGTTGCAGGGAGCCAAGATCATGCTCCAGCCTGGGCAACAAGAGTGAAACTCCATCTCAAAAATAAATAAATAAATAAAATTAAATTAAAAATTAAAATTAAAAATTAAGTAAGTGGAGCAGATAATCATGCTTTAGCAATTACAAGAACAACAGGTTATTCTGGGTTTGGGCCACTAGATAGTACAAGGTGGTGTCAGTGGGTAAAGTGACAAAAATAGTTTTAATATGGGAAAATGCAAGATTACTTATTAATGATCAAATAAAAATTAAACTTATAAAATTTTAAAATTATGATTTACAGGAAGGTATGTTTGACCTATTAATTTCTTATAAGAAAATCATCTAAAATGCATTGTAGGCCATTTACTGAAGGCATTAACTTGACAATCAAGAAGGCTAAGAGATGAGTATAGTAAGGATGACTATCAGACAGAAATCCTTATCAACTCCTTGTCCACACCAGCTTTAGCCTCACCGGAACTGCTTCATGAATTTCCTGTCATTTTATCTCCAGAAAGAGAGTCATTTTGGAAAAGCTTTACAGATTTACTCATCATAGCTACTGGCACATAACACAAATGGATTTTCTCTACCCCAAAATTCAGTGTGTAACAAATATGAGGTATTTTTTGAGATTTAAAAGACATAAATATAGGTCAAATAAAAAGAACTTACAAAAGCACACAGTAAATTTATATATCTCATTACTTTATAAAGTAGATATGCTGAAAATGTATATGAAACTTTAATAGGATTTAATATAATCTAAAAAACATATTAAAGAAAACAAGAATGTTTGTGTCACTACATTTCTGAGATTGCTATAATGGTAAAAAAAATTATGTTCCAATTCTCTCAACACATAAAGTATGCTATGCTATAAAGAACACTAAAGTCAGAAGAGCTGTACTCAAATTTCATTCTGCCACCTACTTACCTTTATGATGTTGACCGAGTTACATCCTCATAAGTCTAAATTTTTCTCATCTGTGAAGTAAGGATAATAAGAGTTTCCTTAGAGAATTGTTGAATAATACATATAACACACTTGAAAGTATATTAACCACAAACTGATGTTTATACATAAGGTGTGAAATAATATCCTCCATACCACTGAGATGTAGAATATCAGGATGACCCAATATTGATGGTTCTTGAGTTCAGTGTCTGAAGTTTCCATTTATCAGCTTTCCAATTTGCAGTCTTTTAAGAATACACTTACTTTATAACACTAGGCATCTCTTCCATGGGTACCTTAGTACAGTTACCTTTTATTCTTAGAATGTGGAGCTAGATTGTAAGGTAGGTGGGTGTGGTGGTTAATTTTATGTGTCAGCATGACTGACCACTGGGTGTCCAGATTAAACATTATTTCTGGATGTGTCTGTGAGCATGTTTCTGGACATGATTAGCATTGGACTAAGTGGGCTCAGTAAAGTAGGTTGCCCTCCCAAATGTGGGTGGGCATCATCCAGTCAATCCATTGACGGCCTGAATTGAAAAACAGACTTGAGCTGGGACATCTCATCATCATCTCATCATCTTATAGACCCTCGGACTGAGATATATGTCATCAGCTCCCTTAGTTATCAGGCCCTTGGACTTGGACTGAATGACGCCACTGGCTTTCCTGAGTCACCAGCTTGCAGATGGCAGATCTTGGGACTTCTCAGCCTTCATAATTATGTGAGCCAATTCCTCATAATAAATGTTTCTCTAGAGAACCCTAATACAGAGGGGAAAATGTGAGGATTCTGATGGCTTTAAAAAATGCCTGAGGATATCAGAATTCCTAAAAATCCTGAGATGAGTGATATAATGGGGTGGTATAAAGTTTACTGAATGAGCACTTCATTTTCAGGGCTAAGAAGACCTGCCGGGGTCCTGGTGAGGGAGTGAGCTGCTCAGAAATGCTGGCTTCGGAGAAGTGCAACACACTAGTAGGTTTTTTCTTCAAGATTACATTAAAACTATAATATCTCATATTTAAAAGGAGAAGCCTACATTTTAGTGAATTCTGAATTATTGACCCCTGGGACACCTCATGCAAACCGCCATAAAAGCCTTCAGGAGTCTGGCTTTATTGACAAACAAACAAATAAAACAGCTCCACTGTAAACTACTTACTGGTTTTCCAGAGAAAGTTCCAAATGATCTCTGATAATGTCACTCCTTTCCTGAAAATCCTTGGATGCAGCAGTTCTCAACCTTGGCCAAGATTAGATTCACCTGTGAAGCCTTCAAACGTCCTGCTGCTTAGGCCATATTTCAGAACAAGTAAGTTAGAATCTGTGGGGGTAGGACTCAGGCCTTAGTTTTTTTTATAGCTCCCCAGATGATTCCAATGGTAGCCAAGGCTGGAAACCACTACCATAGTAGTTTTCCGTTCCCAGGTGAATTGAATCCAAGCTCCTTAGCTTGGCATTTCCATCTTGCCTCAGCTTGCTCCCATCTATGTTTTCAGCCTCATTTCCTACATCTGCAGTGCCCCGGCCTAACTAGTCTTTCTGTTCACGCATTACTTACCTGCTGATGAGGTAGATCTCCGTGTTTACCTCCAGTTATCTCACCTCTGCTTATTCAAATTACATTCGTCTTTCAATACCCAGTACTACCAGTTGTGGTAGTACTTTCATGAAGCTTTTCTGATCCCCCAGTGTGGTGGTTTTCAACATGCCTGCAAATTCTTTCCTACTACTCCCAAAAAAGGTGGAGTCTAATTCCCTTCCCTTTAAATATGGGGTAGCCTTATTGAATTGATGCTAATAAACAGAATGTGGTAGATGTTACTATAAAGTCATACTATAAAGTAAGGCTATATGAAGTCATACAGCTTTCGCCAGGCTCTCTCTCCAGACACACGCCAAGCTGGAGAAAACAGGTGAAGAGCCCACAAAAAGACAGGGTGAGATGCCTGAGGAGCCTCAGTGATTCCAGCCCACCAGCCCTTTGAACCTAGTCACCCTCAACTGCCAGACATACAAACAAACAAGTCTTCAAAGGACTCCAGACCTCAGACTTTGAGTCATCCAACTGAGGCCCCAGACATCACGAAGCAGAGACAAACTGTCCCTGCTGTACCCTGTCCTCATTCCTAAGCCACAGAATAATAAGTGGGTATTGCACACCACTAAGTCTTGGGACAGCTTGCAACACAGTCTTAATAATGAAAACTCTCACTTTTTAAAAATCTCTGTCTTGCATTTGGTACTTAACCTATTCTTTCACTATTGATATTACTAAATATATCATATCTCCCATCCTAGATCACTAGGTCTTTGATGGCAGAACCTACAGTTTATTGATTTTTGTGTCTTCCACAATGCCTTGCCCTAAAATGTGATCAAAATTTGAGTGAATTTATAAATTCCAGCATGGACAAGAATTAGCCCTGTGAAAGCATCATTCTACTTTTTTCTGTTTCCAAATTCCTGGCTATAATTGTCAATTGAATTCACCTGCTTTAATTAAATTAACAGCATTGTGTTACATGGAGACAATACAAAGACTACAAAGGGAAATGTTCAGACTAACAATGTACAAGGCAATGATAGTGACATATAATTAATAAAATACAATTATATATAAGTTCAAATAATACGCATTATGGATCTAGCATTAACTTTTCTAACCTTTGCTTTCTTAGGAACTGATGACATTTGCAGTTCTGTGGATAAGGGGAATGTTTCTGACTGTGTCTGGTTGCATCATCTTGTCTTGGGCTGGAAGTGTCCCTCTGCACATAGTATCCATGTCCTGCTTTGCCTCTGCTGGAATGTTTGCTCTTTGTACATGTTTTGTTTCATTTTTGTTTTTCTGTTTTGTCAAATGCGGAGCTATCTGTTTTAAAAGGCAATGTGACATGATAGGGAAAGGTTGCACTTCCTGGGTTGAAATCTGGGGTTGAAGTTCCTTTGGCTGATCTGCCTTGGGCAAACACCTGCACACTTGTTATATTCAAGCTCCTTAACTGTAAGGAGGGATGGGAATTCTGATCTTACAGGATTGTTAAGAGAAATAAATGAGATTAAATACCTACAGTGACTTGGCAGTGATGAGCACATAGTAGGCATTAGGTATCTTATCAATTACCTTCAGTTTTTAAGGAGGAATTATCTTATATTTAGGATTTGTGTCAACTTTATGTTTGAGGAAGTCCACTTTTCTCCAACATACTTCAAAAAATGATGGCTGTAGCTATGGCTTTGAAAAGACATTGATTGGTCTATTTCTTTCTTTCTCATTTCTTTCTCCCTCTCTGATCTGCCTGTCTCTTGCTAAGCTGAACTAAGACAAAATATTATTTCAGCCCCTGATATGTTGCCATGAAGAGAGACATTTTGAGGTAGGTGTAATCTAAAAAATGCTGCCCTACTGAGCTGACATCTTTTGACTCCATGATACTTCCTATGTTACCATTCTAAACATTCCCCTGGCTATAGTTTTTAGAGTAGAGGTGAGCGATATATCGATTTTACTACTACTATGTATAGATTGCAAATCAATTTGAAAAAGTACAGGCCCAAGAGATTATTACTATCAGCTCTCTCCCTAACCCTTTTTCTTCACTTAGAGTCATCATATTTGGCCACCCATCTTCCTCTCCTCATCATTAATTCCCAAAGTCTGGTCAAGTGTTACAGTGACATACCTATCAAATCTTTCCATTCTTCCTACCCTCCTACCACTAACATGACAAAGTCTAGACCTATGCATCTCAAACTTTAATATGAATTTGAATCACTAGATGAACTTATTAAAATGCAGAATCTGACTCATTAGGTCTGGCTATGGTCCAAGATTCTACATTTCTAACAAGTTCTAGGGTGATTCAAATGATGCTCTTGTTCTAGGACCACATTTTGGGTTACTAAAGTCTAGATTACAGCAATAACCTCTTTCATGGGCTCCCTGATTCCACCCTTGCCTATGTCATTCTTAACCGTAACACCAAAGGTAAGAAATTTAAAATATAAGGTTGATAACATCTCTTTCTTACCCCCAGTTCCAGCTCCACCCATGCTACCATTCTTTTCAATGAACCCCTCTAATTGTCAAGATGAAGTCCAAACTCCTTAGCATGGCTTATGAGGCTTTGTAAGACTTCATTCTTTCTTGCCTCTCTAGCCTCATTTTGCTCTATTTCTTCATTCAACAAACATTTGAAAAATGCTGCTATGATGGACCCAGAACTCAGTTCCTACTTGTCTAAGGGCCAGCCACAGCCAAGAGCTTGCAGTGCCCCAGCAGATTTTTCCTGCTTCTAAAACTTTTCCAGTGCTGCTCTCTTTGTTTAGAACATGCCCATCCCTCCCCTCCTCCCCTGTCCCAATCTTCCTAGTTAAAGCCTCCTTATCATTTAGTACCAAACATGGGGAGGACTTCTGAAGACTCTCTCTACCCCCATTTAAATGCCCCTTCTGTGGGCAATCTATTCATAACTTCTATTTTGCACAGTGTCTGGACAGAGTAGGAGCTCAGAAACTACTTGACTGAATAAATATTAATAGCACTTAGGGTATTGTACTGTAATGGGCTGTGTATCTGACTATTTCCCCATAGCAAATTTCTTGAGAACAGAAACCATGACTTTTATCTCTAGTGGTGGCAAGGCAACTCCTTAATATTTATTGAACACATGAATGAATGTGTGCATAAAAGAATGAATTAGAGGATGGCATAACTTAAAGACATAAGCAAAGTTATATATGGATTAAAATGTTACAGCATGAGAAAGTAATAGATGCCAAGGCTCAGGAATGGGCTTAATAAGCAGGAAAGATTGGAAATAAGTTGAAAATAAGGATGAAAAATTGGTGTTTAGGTTTCTAGGTTTTGGACGGGAAATAAGAACTGCTGCTATAGGTAAAAGTCCTTGTTATTTAGGTTTGGTAGAAGTTAGATGCAAGTGCAACCATATGGGAACAAACACTCTTGAACAAAGCAGAGAGACCCTACAGTTGCAAATTCAGCCAAAATCAATTTTCACAACTACCCAGATGTTCTGCTAATGTTTAAAAAATTTTCCAGTTTCAAAGTATTCACAACCTAGCAGAGGGGCTAGCCAAATATGTTATCAATTAGGGAGGGTTTCAAAGGGAAGACCAAAGAGATATAATTTGAGTATGTCTTTCATCGAGCCACAATAATACCCACATGTTCACATGAAGTAGAATTGAATTATGAGATAATAAACACACCCACAGGTATTTGTACTTTCCTCTCATTCCTCGCATATTATGTAATGAGGATTTCTATGGGCAGGTTCTACATTGCAGAAAAGATTATTTTCTGATGAATTCATGACATAAAAAACAAAAAGCAAACACACACACACACACACACACACACACACACACACACGACAGATCAGCCCCTGCTTTCCTGGTGGTTTAAATTGACAACAAACATGGCAGAACAGAGAGCCGTAAGTGCCACAGTAGTGTTAGGGGTACACTCCAGTGGGTCACAGATAAGGACATCTCATTAGATGGGGCTTCAGGAAATGCTTCCTGCAGTCCTTGTCACAAAACGAAATAAAACAACTCTTAAAATTTAAAATGACATAAAATCAACCAACCAACACACACAAATCCAAACTCAACAACCAACCAAAGAAGAAATCCAAAAATTGTTTTTAAAGAATCCTCAAAATTATTAAACCAGAGATGGGATTCTTCTTCATAGTCCTTCCCTTTTTCCCTCTCTCATGTTTTTAACCTTCTTGAATTTTTTTCTCTCCTGCCCCCTCATTTTTCTCTTCCCTCCTCATACCTCCTCTCCTTGCTTCCAGTCTCTACTTCCTACAAGTAACTAATGTAAGGTGGTGGGTGTGGATGAAGTTGGGTTAAATCCCCTCCAGGGCTGGATTGTGTGAAAGGATGAACTGTGGGCTCTGATCCCCAGGAATCTGGTGGGGATGGAAATTCCGATCTGGTCCCAGCAGCCACCAAGTGGCAACCTTTTCCTTCCCAGCTTGGATTTGGAGCCTTGGTACTTGAAAGATAAGCAGATCTAGTGCTTGACAGGAAATCACTCAGGGTGGCGAAGGTGGCCAGGTCTAGGAGGACCCAACCCCATGAGTTGCCAGGACCCAGGCACTGAGTCACCATCTGGGCTGTCTTTGTAAGCATATCAGAAAAGTCTGCACCTTCCTAGTTCAACCACTGAGCTTCTATTTTTAAACATCTATATTTTTATTTTATTTTGTAAAAGTTTTATAAATTTTAGTATTTTAAGTCTTTGGTTTCTGAGATCAAGAAAAATAAGACAGATTCTGAATTTTAAAAATAATAAAGTACTATCCAAATAAAGACCAGATGACTTTGTTATGTGGTTCTACTATGGTATACCCTGAGAGTAACTTGTATACGAGACCTTAGCTGGTCATCAATCATGACAGAGAGAGTTTATAGGATCTCTGATCTCTCTGAACTCATTTACAGCAGAGTCAAAAAAAAAGGGTAAATTAAATGCTCTCTGGACACATATAAATATAAATAGAAACTATTGTAGAGTTTCTATCTTATAGAATGTCATAAAGGGGAATATTTCATTTCTAGATTCTCTTATAACTGGTGATTGTTAGTATAAGGAATACTCTTTGGAAAGCTTTTTTCTTTTTGTATAGAATACTCACAGAATATGGATAAGAGTCCAATCAATAACATAAAGTTGAACTGCCAAGACAGAGTATTTAGAGTTAGAAGAGAGGAATTGCCAAAGATATAAAGATGGGAAATCCACGGGTGGGCTCTGATGAGGAATTGTGAATGTAAACAGTAGGAATAGTCAGGGAGGGAGGAGAGAACCAGAAATTGGTGCGATGTAATTCAGGGAGAAGAAAGTTTTAAGGAAAATTAGCAGAGCCTCAAATTCTGTGTTTTCAAAACATTAACTCATGAAATTACCTCTTAAAATTGACTGCTTACAATTCAAAGATTGTCTACACAGGAATCACTCTCCAAGATTTAAAAACTTTTGAAGTTTGGACGTTCTTCCAAAAACTACGATTTAGAAAGATCATAGCAAAATAGAAATAAAGGAAATGGTCAGGGCAATTAGCCTAACCAGTGTGAATTTGCCTCTTGTTAATACAACGTGATTGTAACTTTTAGGCCAGTCATTGTCAAGGTTTTATGCTAGATTGCCAAACATCCTCTCCTCAAAGTTTCCTTTCTTTTATTCATTGTTTTAAAGACGCAGTCTTTCTATGTTCCCCAGGCTAGAGTGCAGTGGCTATTCACAAGCACAATTATAGCACACTACAGCCTTAAACTCCTGGGCTCAGGGAATCGTCCTGCCTCAGCCTATCAAGCAGCTGGTCTGTAGGTATGCGCCATCATGTCTGGCTAAAGTTTCATTTTCGTCTCCTCCAAATAAAGAAGCTCTTCAGAACGTTCTGAGTCTCATGTCTAGTAAGTGGCTGGTGAGGAAAACAGCAGCTTTTGAAGAGTGAGCAAGAAGAACCAATAGTCTTTCATTTTTCCCTTTAGGTCTGTTCCCTTTTCTCCACCTACGATCACTCTCCCTGAGACCCTGAGGCCCACTGAGGGTGTTTACCATGTTGCTCTATGTTAGGAACAACAGTTTTTTGTTTTGTTTTGTTTTTTGAGATGGAGTCTCACTCTGTTGCCCAGGTTGGAGTGCAGTGGCATGATCTTGGCTCATTGCAACTTTCACCTCCCAGGTTCAAGCAATTCTCCTGCCTCAGCCTCCCAAGCAGTCTGGATTACAGGTGCCCACCACCACACCTGGCTAATCCTCCTGCCACTAAGGCATTGCTTTATTTTTTTTTTCTCAGTGAAACTCAGGTATTAGATTAATTGAAAATGAATTTATCCTAACGGCTTAATATCTTTACAGGCAACATTCTTCTTGACAAAGTGCTTACCGTGAACACAATTCTGCTAGCCACATAACACTGCTCAATCACTGAGTCAACTCATCAACATATATCAATATAAGTAAATCTCTGTACACATTTAGTTTCTATTACCACTATCAAGAGAATTAGTGACAGCTTTCATCACAGCATGTGCTGACCAGCAATAGCTACTTGTGATATTGGATTATGTAAACCAAATAATTTTTAAACTTTTCATTTTAGACTCACACATACTATAAGTAATTATTCAAAATGAACGAGGTCTATATTTTATCTCATGGGAGCTTTGATTACCATCCACCTATTTGCATAAGTCTTTATAGATAACAAAATTTTCCAGTTAGATGAAGCATTATTTCTTTAAGCAGTGTACTTCGTTCTAACCATTTTAGTTGTAAATTTAAGAAAATAAGTTTCACATGGTCTGCATTCCTAAATTAGAGGTAATATGGTGATCATTTAGGAATACCATTATATATACCAGTAAAGCTCTGTTTGTTAACATCCCTGGGAACATTTACACCTATACAAACTGGCCTGAGACTGATGTGTTTTTATATTATGAGATGTGATTTTTCACTGCATTTCTGTATTTTATTTTTCCGGTTGTCATCAGCAGCCACTTTTCACTGTCATATGTGTGCCTGCATCAGCCCTTTGTTCTCCTTTCTATTTTGCTACCTCAACTCAATCATGAGTTTAGATTACCAATCTTAATAGGATTGTGTGTGCATTAAATGTAAATAAATATTGTGTAAACAATTGGTGTAAAAGAAATACACAAACTTTGCTGCATGGACAGGGTGGTATTGAGGCTAGTTTTTCCCAGTCCTTTTTGCTTCCCTCCTGTGCCATGCATCTTCAGCTCTGACCTGAGTGGGAGCAGAGGGTGACTTTGAGGGTGAATAACCTCCAAATGATTGAGTTATCACTGAAGGTAGAACTCTAAGAGTCTGGTATCTGTTATCATTTGGAATGTTTCAGAGTCCCAAATGCCACTTAAGAAGCATCGATATAGAATAAGGTCCATGTATGGGAGATGGGGCAGAATTAGCAAAGTATCATTATTAACCTTTTATAGTAGCAAAAGAAAAGTCATACCATGATTTATGTGAATTTAAATGCAAAAGTGGCTCAGTTCTTGTGATGCTATGACTTTCTGCAATATTCAGGTGCTCCTTGGAAACTTATGTCTGAGGGAAATCAAGAAAGAGAGATAAAGAGATAGAGAGAGACAGAACAATAAAGGTAGAAAGAAACATAACAATGCTGTCAGTAAAATCTGTAAGATGTGCAAGACATATAAACTCAACGGGAGTGAAAACTGGCCCTCTGGAGGAGATGAAAAATCTTATCATTTTAATGTATAAAGTACAGATATACATACAGTACATAAATAGATACACAGTGTATCTGTGGTGCTCAAATTTCATAGAAGGTGGTATTAGGAAAAAATGTATAAATAAACTCAGGGGAATGATATGAAAAAGAAGTTGAGAAACACTGTTGTAACACATGAAATATGAGACTAGCACCTCATAAAGAAGGATGTGGTGCTGGCAGACATGGGCAAGAGAAGCAGGACCTATAGGCATCCATATTTGCATGTTCACCAAATGGTCCTGTCTTCCTCTCCAGGTTCCTTTCACTCAGTCACCTGACAGCACCTTTTGTGCTAGCTGAATCACCTGCATTTCCCCAAGGTGCCATTCTGTTTCTTGCTGCTGAGCCTTTTCACATGCTGGTCCTTTGACCTAGGATTCTCTTCTCTCCCTTTCTCACCTGCTAACCCATTCTTAAAAATCCAAGTCAAACATCACCTCACGCTAGAAACTTTCTAGAGGTGTGCAAAACGATAACAACAAAAAACAAGCAAAACTAAAGGAAGAAGGATAGGTTGGTAACAGGCATATTGTGTCATTTAAAGCTGCCGACTTTGAGCAGAGACCTGAATGAAGTGAGGAAGACAGCTATATGAATATTTATAGGATAAATGTTCCACATTAGAAAAAAAATGCCCTGAAAGCAAAGCAAGTTTGTCAGGCTCATGAAGGAGTCTGATGTAGCTGAAGCCAGCAACAGAGAAGGAAAGTTACAGGAAATTAGGTTGGAGAGGTTAGGAAGTGTCATATTATATAGGGCATTGTAGTGTTAGGAATTTTCTACCCAGTGTGGTGGAAAATGATTGGAGTATTGAAAGCAGGGTGTACCATGGGCTGATTTGTGGATTTAAAGGCTCCTGTTGGCTACTGTATGAAGAATTGATTGTACAGGCACAAAAATCAAGCAGGGAGACTGGTTAGAAGTCTAGTGAAATAGTGTAGTGAAAATGATGGTCACTTGAACTGGTAGGCTAGCAACCAAGTAGGCAAGAAATGGCCTAGAATTCTATGTGTCCCTCCATTCACTGGACACAGAAAACAACTCCCCAAATTGCAAGGTCAATACATAACTGCTAGAGACCTTGTCCAACTACCCCAGGTTGATTAGGATCTTCCTTCTCAGGACTATGAAAGCTCTTTGTATATTCTTTCATTATTGCACTTTCCTCAGTCAATTGTAGTGACTTATGTACACATCTGTCTATACCATGTTACCAGCTTGTTGAATATTTTGTATTTAGTCACCTTGGCATCTGTAAGGCCTAAGACATTATGAGGCACATGGTAAAAATAGTCAACATCAACAAGCTTTTACAATTTTCTGAGCATTTTAAAAGTGTTGTTTCATTTGATACAACAAGGCAATGAAGCAGGTACTCTTACTATCACATTCAAATGAGGAAAGGGAGGCACTGGGAATTTAAGTGACTTGTCTAAGTCCATATAACTAGTAGAAAATGGTGGCAGCAGTCCTCAATCTCATCTCTCTAAAGATAGAGACTTCACTTTTAACGATTTTCCAATTCTGCCATAATGAATGTTTTGTTCTTGAACATCAGACAGAGAGATCCTGATTTAGTATGAAATTAAAATTAGCTTGAGTAGAATTATCAGTAATTATACGAAAATCTACTTCAGGCCTTAGTGACACATCCAATGTCTCTATACTATAATTTTTCTAGTATAAGAGGCACTGATTTGGGTTAAAATTCTCTGAGGCTGAGGCTCACAGGAGTACACTTCTGGGGTAGTTTGGTCTCAGCAGGCCTTCCTGATGCCTCAGAGTACAGCACACTGTTTATTATATTTAACTAAAATTTGCTGTCCTTCATCTATTGCTGAAATGCTACAGACCTATTATTAGTTTAATTTTTAAAAAATCTGGCTTATTTTCCTAATCATAGTGATAAATCTGTACCCTTCTATTCACCCAAGTGTCCTTTGAAATGATCACCTGTGCTTTTAATAACTCACTAGATGTGAACGAGGCACAAAGTAAAACTCATTATTGGAGACTGCCACCTCAGACCATTTTTGGAACAAGACAAGGTGTAAATGAATAAACAAGTAACCAACCAAACCCACGACTTTGGCTTCACTATCACAATGTGCTGACTAAACTTAGCAACCGCTGATGTGAAAACACGTTCCCAAACCAAATGCATGGGAAGAACCACCACTACCACCCGGGCTCCATCAAGAGAAGAAGGAGGATTTTCTAAGCAGGTCAATTGTGTTTCTATCTTCAGACTGACAGAACACAGTTAAAATTATTAACATAATGTGTCTCTTCATTCCTTTCTACCGTGAAAGAGATGGGTGTTTCTTGTTTTCATCCCTTTGTTCCTTTCCTTTGCTGGCATTGGATACTGAGTTTCTATAGAAAACTGGGCAAAAGAGGTGCATTGCTTTTCGCGTTTGGCTTACACTATGCTGCAAAGACAGTCTTGTTCTATTCACCTCTCTTTTTCTCACCCACTCCTCACTTGTGATTTCAGAAAGCCTGCTGTCTTCAAATCTAATGAAACCTTCTGGAATTATTCCCAACCACTGTGACAAACATTAAAATACAAATATTAGCAGGGAAACTGTAATTTTTAGGTCATCAGAATTAGAGGGCTGGTGTTTACAGTCTTTATCATCCTTTCAACACACTCAAAAGACATCCTTGGCTTTAAAGACAACGCTGTGTTTGCAGATCCCAGAGGTAGAAGGTCGCTGAGTTATTCTGAAAACGAAGAAAAGCACCCTCCCCAAGGCCAATGTGCCACAGCTTTTTATAAGCATTGCTTTTTGAACGTGGGATCTTGTGGGATCTCATATTTGCATCTTGTAACTTTTTTTTCCCTAACAATCAGGCTATTTTTGGCCAGCTAGTCATAAAAACGAACAGAATAAAAGAAACAACAGAGCCTAAGCTGGAAATGTACCTACTCACAGCGGGAGCCAGCAGAGCTGGTCTTGGGCACGTTGGGACATTGGTGAAAGCATAGCACTCAGCTCCACTGCCTGACATTGGTGAAAGCATAGCACTCAGCTCCACTGCCTTCTCTTTCTAAAAGGTGCCCTCCTTCATCTTCCTCATTCCCCTTCCCATTCCTCAGGATTTCTCGTGTCCCTAACAAAACCTCTTTATAGAGTCAATAGAAAGTGTGACGATGTGGTATATTGGAAACAGTACTCAATGTACAACCCACTGATTCCTGGCCTCAACTTCATCATTTATTCGCAATTTGACATAGGGCAAGTGGTTCAACTCTGACTCTTCTTAGTTTCCTCATCTATAAAATGGGATCTCTACCCAGTCCACTTCACAAACTTATTTTTAGGATCAAGTAGGAAACCATACAGGTGTATTCTATAAAAACATTGTACAATATATAAGGCATGATTAATTTCTGTTTTATTGTCTTGCACGTGGTGGTTAATGGATACTGATGATTGCTAAATGAAAGCTTGTCATTTGACAAATGTTATCATTCTAAGAATGATTTATAATTTCACAGGGGTAAATAGGATGTATTTGGAAAGGGAAATATACTAAAGTCATTCTTTTTGCAGTCAGTTGAATAATCAGATTTGATCATTAATATCAATTATTAGGTAACAAGGGGCTGGTACACTTTGGGTAACTGCAAACAGTAGACCAATCTGGCCATTTTAATTGAAATGATGCTGAAGTCACTTATGGTTCTATTACCAAATGGTTCCAACTTCTTATGGGTTCCATTCCTTACCAGAAATGCTGGAAAGTAAAACAAAACAACAAATTATATTATATCCTGAGATCCTCTTGAAACTGGCAGGTGTGTAGCTTAATTGGCAACCAGATGAACCCACAGTGAGATTTGGACATAGAAGTGAGTGCATGAGAGAATGGACATGTGCCTTGTGGCAAGTACAGTGGCGAAGGCATCTAGGTATTTCAGAGTTAGCCATGGCAGAGTTTTAGCCTCTAGTTACTTGATTTGCTTGGGTCTAAATTTTGAAATGACTAAGAAATCACTGCCTTTGATGGAGGCTACCTAGAAATGACTAGATTATATCTTCCTCAACTCTAATGGGAAATAAGAGTCAGATATTATAGCAAGCAATGAAAGAAGTAAAATTATGTTTTTGCTCAACAAAGCTTGTGAGTATGAAAATCTTGTTACATCATCTGTCTTGAAGATGGCTGCAGATCAATACATATAGATTAATGACATTTTTTAGCTGGCTGTATAATGTATACACACTTTTTTCTTCCTTCTTAGGCACTTCCATTTTTCACTGAAAACTTGGAAAGAATCATTTTTAGAAGCTGCACAAGATTTCATTGTATGTATACACCATGATTTATGGATCTACAGCTCCATTTTTACACAGTTCCGTAACACATTTTTTTGCTATACTAAAAGCGCTATACTAAAAATAATTTTGACATTTTGAATTATTTCCTACAAAATATTCATAATTAAATTTTATGTTAATGCTTTTGATCACTTCCATATTCTATAAGATTTCAATTTTTTAAGAAAAGCTGTCTAAAGAATATTCCTTATACTAACAATCCATTTACAAAAGAAATTAGAAATGAAGTATTCCACCTTTATAGCATTGTCTAATATTTTATATTTATATTTTATAATAGTTTATAATTCTCCAGAAAACCTTTTATTTACCATTTGTTCAACTCTGCTGTAAATGAGTTCAGAGAGAACAGAAAATCTGTAAATATTCTCCTTGCCAGCTGCCAGGAGAGCTTAGGATTCTTACCCTAATGGGACAGAGTCCATGGTTAAGATCTTGCTTCTGAGTCTGCTCTCCACCCACCCACCTTCACTTCCGAGAGGCTCAACCCCAAAATTAGTTGGTTGTGGGAATTAGACATTGAAGGATAGGAATGTCTGCAGGGGAGGAAGGGAAGGAAGGAGAGGAGAATTCAGGAGAAAGAGAGAAGATGAGGGGGCAGGAGAGAAAACAGTGAAAAAGATAAAGAGGTAGAAGAGGGGAGAAATAGGGAAGAGTTCAAAATAAGCTGCATCCAAATATTGTTCTCAGATTTGTTTAATTAATCCTATCAAAAATGCAAATCAAAACCACAATGAGATGTCATCTCACGCCAGTTAGAATAGCTATCATTAAAAAGTCCGGAAACAACAGATGCTGGAGAGGATATGGAGAAATAGGAACGCTTTTACACTGTTGGTGGGAGCGTAAATTAGTTCAACCACTGTGAAAGACAGTGTGGTGATTCCCCAAGGATTTAGAACCAGAAATACCATTTGATCCAGCAATCCCATTACTGGGTATATACCCAAAGGATTATAAATCATTCTACTATAAAGACACATGCATACGTATGTTTATTGTGGCACTGTTCACAATAGCAAAGACTTGGAACCAATCCAAATGCCCATCAATGATAGACTGGAAAAAGAAAATATGGCACATATACACCGTAGAATACTATGCAGCCATAAAAACGATGAGTTCATGTCCTTTGCAGAGACATGGATGCAGCTGGAAACCATCATTTTCGGCAAACTAACACAAGAACAGAAAACCAAACACTGCATGTTCTCACTCATAGGTGGGAGTTGAACAATGAGAACACTTGGACACAGGGAGGGGAACATCACACACCGGGGCCTGTTGGGGGTTGGGGAGGTTAGGGGAGGGATAACATTAGGAGAAATACCTAATGTAGATGACGGGTTGATGGGTGCAGCAAACACCATGACATGTGTATACCTACGTAAAAAACCTGCACGTTCTGCACATGTATCCCAGAACTTAAAGTATAATAAATTAAAAAAAAAAAAAAAGAACTTTCAGAGCTTTTTGTTTGGTTGGTTAGTTTCATTTAGCTTGTTGTTTTGGTTCTTTTTTTTTTTTTTTTTTTAAATTAGAAAGGCTGTTTTATTTCCCTTTTGCTGCAAGGACTGCAATCTTTCTATCAATAGCAAACTGGAGATCTTTCAGATAAAGCATTTCTGCTCCTCTTCATCTTCGTTAGTTTCCCTGCAGGCAGGTGGAATGACCATGCAGCTCTGGTTGTGCTCATGTCATCACTGTCATGTTGATAATCCACTCACTTGGCAAGTGTCTGACTAGACATAGCATCATTGTTACCTAGCAGCTTCACCACACCATTGCACAGATGCTAACTGGCTCATCCGGCAGAGCAGTGGTCTAGAATTGCACTCTGGGCCTTGGTTTCTCTTTTTCATGCATTGAATAATTAAGTGAATGTTCTTTGAAGTCAAGTTATAAATGGTTCAGACTTTGGGTTGTTTAAATCATGAAACATTTTGTATCACTTCAAAAGTAAGAATACTGATGTTTTAATTTACAATAACATGAAATGTCAAAAGTCATATAGAAATCAGTAGACAGAGACCTTTTATTCCTGGAGCTGTGCTGGATTTGAAAGTGGGGGTCTGTGAGGGAGAGAGGGGCCAATAGAAGAAGAAAGGGTGAAGAGCTTTGCTACTCTCCCTTGCTGCCAAAAGAATTCCAGATATTGACACTTCCTTCAAAACTAGGACATGCTGACTTAATGAAACTGATTCATAAGCCACTCTTGGGCATTTAGTTCTTCATGGTATAGATACAATTCTATATGCAACTTTTTTATGTGCCAAAGGAGAAACTACTCCTGCTTATTTTTTATGTGGTATTTCCAATTAGGTCATTGTTAGAAGTGCCATGGAATTCTATTTTATTTTCTTATGGTCTGATACAACTTTAATATGTAAGCAACATTGATACTATGAAGAAAGAAATGGCTGCCTTCTTTGTCAATGAAATATTAAAAATCTTGAATTGTGTAACAGTTAGGACATAGAAAAGATTACGTGTTCAAAACAAATTCTAGTTCTTAAAGTACCAAAAAAAAAAAAGGGAAATATTCATGGATTTAGCTCATACAAACATGTTTCAAACTCTGAACTTACACCATTGGTGAAATATACTTCCCATTGGTGTGTATGCCTTGTAATTGATATTTTTTCTACTGTAATGAAAAACATCAAATCCTACAGTCACTCCTTGAATATGCTGTTCACAATTCTGGCTTCACCACTCAGAGCTTTGAGAACATTTTTGTAAGAATTACTCTTCCTAAGAATCAGAGTGACCTAACAGCTTGCACCACGCACTCCCAATCTGCTGCTTTTTGAATGTGTAAAAGATTAGATTGTTTCACTGCTCAAGTAATGAAGTCTTTATTTTCATCAGTGGTCTTTTTTCATAGTAATTCTCTGCAAATTTTCTACAATGTTTGTGACTAATAATAACCTCCTTTACAAGAGGACTGCTCTGCTTTCTGTTTTTTTTTTCCCCCTAACACCATATTATGCTAAAATACTTCTTTTCTCTTTTTTATTTTACCACATATTTTATTTTATTTTATTTTATTTTTTTGAGATTTTATTTTATTTTATTTTATTTTATTTTTTATTTTTTTTAAAATTTATTTATTATTATTATACTTTAAGTTGTAGGGTACATGTGCATAACGTGCAGGTTTGTTACATATGTATACTTGTGCCATGTTGGTGTGCTGCACCCATCAACTCGTCATTTACATCAGGTATAACTCCCAATGCAATCCCTCCCCCCTCCCCCCTTCCCATGATAGGCCCCGGTGTGTGATGTTCCCCTTCCTGAGTCCAGGTGATCTCATTGTTCAGTTCCCACCTATGAGTGAGAACATGCGGTGTTTGGTTTTCTGTTCTTGTGATAGTTTGCTAAGAATGATGGTTTCCAGCTGCATCCATGTCCCTACAAAGGACACAAACTCATCCTTTTTTATGGCTGCATAGTATTCCATGGTGTATATGTGCCACATTTTCTTAATCCAGTCTGTCACTGATGGACATTTGGGATGATTCCAAGTCTTTGCTATTGTGAATAGTGCCGCAATAAACATACGTGTGCATGCGTCTTTATAGCAGCATAATTTATAATCCTTTGGGTATATACCCAGTAATGGGATGGCTGGGTCATATGGTACATCTAGTTCTAGATCCTTGAGGAATCGCCATACTGTTTTCCATAATGGTTGAACTAGTTTACAATCCCACCAACAGTGTAAAAGTGTTCCTATTTCTCCACATCCTCTCCAGCACCTGTTGTTTCCTGACTTTTTAATGATTGCCATTCTAACTGGTGTGAGATGCTATCTCATTGTGGTTTTGATTTGCATTTCTCTGATGGCCAGTGATGATGAGCATTTTTTCAT